>NC_052499.1:49513789-49813789 GCF_016617805.1 Bactrocera tryoni
ATGCAGTACATGTGTGCACTGTGTTGTAATTGGCGATGTTAACAAGTGTAACGATCAGACGTGAGGATCTCACGATAACGCAGTGATCTCCAGACTCATTTTATGCTTAACTGATTCGATTTGAAATGGTTGGGTGATGTGTTGGAATATTGGTGTTTGGTGAAAAATTATACGCAATTAGTTGTGCAGAGTTTTTCAAATAAAATAAATACATTTAATTTTTTTTCTAAGACTGTGCAATGTATTGACTGTAGTGGATTATAAAGTAGTGAGGAATAGTAATATTTCAAGGATGAAATTTCTGTGGAAAAGTTGGTATTTTGGCTTAATTGTAAGTTTATTTATGTCTTTATGTTATAATGTAGATTTAATCGAAAAATACAAATGCGTTTAAATGATAAACTAACTTTTGGGGCTTTCCGAGGAATTGTTTATAATGCGTTAAGATATTGGTAAGGAAAGAAGATCTTTTAAGAAGTTCTTGATTTTGATTTTATTCGGTATATTTGTAATACAGCTATATATCTACATCTATTGACAAATAAGTAGCTTCTGGGGGAGAAACGCAAAGTTTCAGCTCAATATCTCCAAAAGTGATGAGTGAAATTATTAAACATCAAAGTTCTGGTGCCGAGACGTTCAGAATGTTGGAAAAGACCTTCGGTGATAATTGCTTGTCGCGAGGAAGTGTTTTTGATTGGTACAAATTATTCAAAGAAGGTTGAGAATGCGTTGGCGACGAACCACGTCCAGGACGACCATAAGCATCAACTGATGATCAACACGTCAATAAAATAAACGAATTGGTACTTGAGAATCGACAATAAGCAGTCAAAGATTTTACTGTCATCGTTGGAATATCGAAAGGACTAGTGAAACACATTTTGAGAAATCATTTGGGCCTAAGAAAAGTGACAGCACGATTGGTTCCAAAATCACGTCTGGAAAACAATGATTTCCGAATACCAGGATGTCATGAAACGTATTATTACTAGTTATGAGTCTTTAATCTATACTTAAGACTCGGAAACAGACGATCAATCGTCAGAGTATCGTTGTAAAGGTGAGCCGAAGCCGAAAACACCACGTCAAAGCAGGTTAAAACTCAAGGCTATGTTGACAGTTTTCTTCAGAGAATATGCAGGGAATAAATTAACGGGTGATCCATGTAGAGGTTCTTTTTTCAAAGTCTCAAGCTGGCATGTTATTTTTGTTCAGTATTGTTTGACATTTTATCATGGAAAGACTTACACCTAAACCACTTTTACAAATCAATCAACTTTATTACGAAAATTCACGTTCTGTAAGGAATGTGTTTTATGCGCTTCGCTCAAAATCGGCCTACGGAGCGTACTATTTGCGACACCATCAGCCATCTTGAAAACATTCATTATTGGATAATATTCGACCAAAGAGACCAGGTCTAGCACGCAGTGAAGAGAATATAGCAACCATGGCTGAGAGTGTACATGAAGATCATCGAAAGTCGATTTGGCGCCGTTCACAGCAACTCGGAGTGACGCCCATACACGTACCATACACGTCTTGACGTATTTTATGTCGAGATCTTAAATTGAAAGCGTACAAAATTCAGTTTGTGTAAGAACTGAAGTCGTTCGACCTTCTCAAGCGACAGCGCTTCGTTCTATGGACTTTTGAAAAGTTCCAAGAAAATCCCACGTGTTCGAGGAATAGGTATATAAACAAAAAAATGCCCACATTTGGGACGAAGAGCTCCCATTTCATGCAGAAAAAACAACGGTTTGGTGTGGTTTGTGTGCTGGTGGAATTATCGGTCCATATTTCTTTCAAAATGATGCCGGTGAGAACGTAACTGTCAATGTCGAGCGTTATCCCGGAATGATAACCGACTATTTGATGCCTGAAATTGAAGTTCGTGGTCTCGGCGAGAACTGGTTCCAACAAAGTGGCGCCACTTTCTACACATCGCATCAATCAATGGATTTACTGAGCGAACACTTAGGTGAGCTGATAATTTCTCGTTTTGGGCCGGTCGATTGGCCACCAAACTCACATCGTTAGACTTTTTCTTGTGGGGATATGTATAGTGTATATGTATATACGGACAATGCTGCTGCGATTCAGGACTTGGAGCAAAACATCACGCATGTTATTCGCCAGTTACCAGTTGAAAGCTCGTCATCCAAAAGTGGACTCAACGGATGGACCATCTGAGACATAGCCGCGGCCAACATTTGAAAGACATAATCTTCAAAAGTAAAGGTCTAATAATATTCTTTCGAATAATTATAAACACTCCCCATTAAATTTGAATTTTTCATGTTTTTTCATTAAAAAAATAAGGGAACCTCGAAAGGGATCACCTTTTACATATGAAACTGTACTAAATGTATATATGTACGTGTGTATAAAAACAGTGTTTCGCTAAAAATTTGCTACACTTTATTAACACTCATTGTAATTTTTTATGAATCAACCTGTGAATTGAATTCCGACTCATTTACTGAAATTTCACAGTTCATCAAGCCAACACATAGGTAAACGGAAGCAACCATAAACCCACAAAATACCAATAAAGAAACCATTTCACGAGTATTTAATGAAAATTGAATTGAATTGCCAAATTGTAAGAGGAACTTGTTAATTGTAAATATCGCTTTTATTGTGGCACTATATGTAAGTATATGTTTTATGAGGCATACCCAGCCAGCTCTCAAGTGGCACGATCCTTACAAATTCACAGAAACACTTTCCATTCAGCGAAATTTTTACATTGTTAAGGATTTTTGAAGAAATCAAAACAAAGGCACAATGAAAATAATAGAGAATTATACGCCGCGTATGAAAAAGGGAACTTCAAGATCTTCAAACAGCGAGCGATCATGAGACGCTTGAGGGCGCGCATGCGCTGTATTCTGTACCAGCGTTAAGGTGTATGTATGCAAGTGCACTTCAAATATTTGCAACATTTAGTTGTTGTACACAAACAACAAACATAAATGTATATTTGTATAGCTCAAGTTTGCTTGTGAAGCAATTTTATTGAAAGAAATTTCGAAAAATTGCACACTCAATTTCATTCTGTATCAAAATATTTGCGTTAAATCTTTAGAAAATCCACACAAGTGATAGTACGAGTACAAAAAGTGAATCTTGACCACGTGTGCTTACTTCCTTACAAGCCGGGCGTAATAAAAAATAATTTTTTCTTCAACGAAACAGAGCGGAAACAGGCATCTACAGCATTAATGCATTTATTACGCTGCTATTGTATCCTTTCGCTACGAATAATCGAAACCCTTTTGGCCAAAAATTCAACCCTTGCTGCTGCGCATGCGTCACTAGCGCTCATTTTTCATGCCGCCATCTAACTGTTTTGAATCCGCTCATTTCCTTTGTTCGCTTTAAGGCTGGCACGTTGTGAGTAATTAGTTTTAGTGGCTGCTTACTTTTGCTACTTTACCTCTTCTTCTTCTTCTTCTGATTCTTTCTCAATTTATAATTGTTGCCGCGCGAATAGCAAAATGTTCTCACACTTTTCCCGCTGTGCAATCGGAAGTGTGGTGGTGATCCTTCCACTTTTTGGCCGATCACCAGCAGCGATTGCGACAGCCAACGCTCATTCGATTCATATGTGTAAGAGTGGAGATGAAAAATCATATTAAAATTGTTCACTTGTTATTGTATTGTATACTCGTTATTATTACTTTTTATTTCTCATTTTTTCCACTTGTTTGTTGTACGCCCAGCCACTGCCTACAACGCTCGAGTAAACCGCGCAGTTCGATCTTCGTCTACATATGTATATTTCTGCCTGCGATTGATCAGCTTCCGCGCCACCTGTTACCGCCGATTGCGTGTGAGTGCGTTCGTATGCACACATGTGTGAGAGAGTATATGTATGTGTCTCTCGCAGATCCGCCTATGTCCTAACGACACTGCCTACTTCAGTGGCTGCTGCTCGACTACAACGAGGATCCTCAGATTTTTCTCAAGCGATTGCAGCATCTCCTTATTGATCTTTTTTACTACCTCCTTTCGCTTTCTTCCCAGCCTTTGGTTTTAGCCAACTCATCCATGGTCATTATTACATGCAACAGTTTCCAAGTGCTAGCTATTGTTCTCCAAGCGTTGGTGCTGCGGATTAAGAAGGATGTGGTCGCCAGCATAGATTTGAATAGGTGGTGATGGGTTACAATCAAAAGTAATTACTTTTTATTTTCATTTTAAGTGCCTATCAAAATAGTAATAATAATTTGTCTGACATGTATATGAGACTTACTTCCGATTCCACTATTAAAGATTTGTTGCGACGAGATGCATTCATATCTGAGAGAATGCAATATTGTGTTTAATGATGTAAGGATAAACTATGTTCATTTGGGATATGTGTGAGAGTGGTGGATATTATTTTAACCAGTTGGTAATACGAAATACCAAAAAAATCTGAATACAAAATTATGTCTCCCGTTATGATGAGACCCTGTGCATCAGAATTCAAAATGATATTGAGTCAATACTTAAAGTAAATGTAGTAGATAACTAGAATAAGCTTAAGTGGCCAAAATTGTGGGGCATGGACGATGACAACATCAGATGAGTCAACGTTACAAGTTTTCCAGAGAAAGGTTCTGGGAAGATTTATGGTCCTTTGCACATTTGCTACGGCGAACACCGCATGCGAGGGAATGATGAGCTGTATGAAATATACGAAGATATTGTTATAATTCAGCAAATTAACAGACAGCGGCTACGCTGGCTAGGTCACATCCTCCATATGGACGAAAACACCCCAGCTCAGAAAGTTTTCGACGTAGTACCCGTCGGGGGAAGCATAGAAAGAAGAAGACCTCCACTCTGTTGGAAATATCAGGTGAAGAAGACCGTGGCTTCACTTGGAATCTTCAATTGGCGCCCATTGCAAGAAAGAGTAACGACTGACGAGCTGTTGTTAACTCGCCTATAACCGCGTAAGCGGTGTCTACGCCAGTAAAAAGATAAAGAAATAAATCCAGTTATTGCTAGACTTCAAAAACATGATTTTTTTGTAAAATGATAGGCTGGCTCTTACGCCATACGTAGGCCTACTAGTCTTTATTAATGCCAGATGGAGATTAAGTTTATTTTGGCGTGAATTATTCGCCATACAGGACAGCAACGCGTTTCGCAAACTTTGAGAGCGACTTAATATCTATACTTGATACTTCGTCTAGTCCCTTAAACTCCGATGCTCCTAGATACTTAAGACGAGTTTTAGATAGTGCTGGACACAGGCTGGACATGAGCGTTTCTCTCATGTAAACTTCTTTGCACTTTCTGCATGTCATCATCAACTGATCCGGTTCGCATTTGATGCCCGTAGGTTGGTGAACTAGAGGTATCTAGAAGACCGTACGAGTAAGAAGCTAGCGAGTTTTCCGAAGGGGCTCTTGCATATGATCTTGGCGAACCTGCATGTACTTAAGGCATTCCATCTTGCCCTCATCCGCCTGTTAGTCCTATCGGAATCTTCATTGTATGTAGGTATATCATTTTTAGTGACTTTCATATTTCCTCGCAAGTGATAATAAAGATTTACATGAAAATACGGGAAAATATAGATTTTTTTGGTAAGTCCGGGTCAAATTGGATCAGATGGTATGCTCATAGCGAGGAAAATTTCTAATAAAATTAAATAATTTAACTCAACTGTGTTCGATTCGCTCAAACATTGAAAGTGGCGAATAGAACAGACAGTAGTAGATAGTGGCAGTATCAAAGAAAGATAGAACAGCAAGCGGTTATGCTATTTTATAAGGTATCCACATACTATCTTGTATTGAATACAACTGTATAACTTTGTTGTTGCTTTCCGATGTACATATGTATGTAAATCTTTGACAAGAGAGCAAAGTACGAAAGTAGCGAGCAAAAAAGTGGTGAATCAAAGACGGCTATTGTGGTCCAAGTAAATTTGCGAAAACGTAAAACTTTGTATGTACTAAACAAATAATCACTTATCGTATTCCTTGCGATCCTACGCATTTGCGTATATTTTTACATTTTAATCGACCTCGCAACATTGCAGACTGCGGCCAAGTCGGTGAAATATTCCGCTGTGCAAACTTTTTGGTTGAAAAGGAAATACCAAATTACATTTAATTAGGTTAAAATAAGCGCGAGGTCGCACACATACTTATGCATACACACTTTTGAAGACGACAACAAAGCACGGCTTGCTGCACACTTCGTCCAACAACCACAACACGAGCAAAACAAAACCAATAGCAATAATAGCGAAAAGCCAAAAAATAGAGGGTAATTCGAATTAAAGGCCTTATTAGGGACAACAGATTTAGCGGCGAACCGAACTGATGGACGAGCGCTCAACGGCATTGCACCATGTTGCACGTACCAATGGGGGCAAACGCCGCTATGCGCTGCAACGAGCACTGTAATGCGCGCCTTTAACCTTTGCTTTGGCAAAAAAGTAACAGCAAACAATAAAAACAAGAACAACAAGAACAACAACAATAAGAACAGGGCAAATTAAGTTGGGCACACAAACGAATTGTTGCAAAGAAATTCACAGCTTAGCCGGAGGGCAATTTTCATATCACTTTGATTGCGGCGAAATGCCGGACAGACTGCCCGACGGACACACGCATACATATGTATATGTAATATAGTATATATGTTTGTACGTATGTTTGTATTCGCAACGGCGCAAAGTCGGTGAAAAGTTGGTGAATGAATGGATTTGCATCGCCTGGACGGACAGCGAAGAACTGCCAAACTCAGCCAGCTGTATGCTGGATGGATGACACGCTTCGTGTGCTCGGCTGTGTTGTTTGGTGAATTACCAAATTGTGGAATTGAAAAACGAAAAACAACAAAGCAGCGGAGTGATGCGCGTGCACATCGCACGAATTTGCCATAAGGATCAACAATCGGCAACCGGCGGACGAGTCGTGTTTAACAGCCGCAATATGCCCAAAAGCGCCACGAAAACAACAACAGCAGCAACATTTCAGTATCACTGCAGCAAATTCAAAATTCGCAGCGCGACGGCAGCGGAGAACTGCCAAACAGATTGCTTACAGAAAGGAGAAGAGCGAAAAGGGCTAGGGACAAAGCAAGCTAGCGCGGTGTCGGGCAAAGGTGGGCAATCAGCGTGGACCGATGGTGACAGGTACAATCAGAAGTTTAGCAAAACACAAAAATCAAAACAAAAACAAGAAAAAAAATTAATACGATTGCACCGAAACTATAATACCCTCCACAAATAAAAAAGTATCCATATAAGAACTTAATTTTGATCGTTCAGATCAAACTCCTGTGCGCAAGCCTTTAATTTCCATTCCCGTTAGCTCGGTGGGATGTATGAAGGTATACGCTTTGAAGTGTTTAACTCTTGACCTCCCAATTGCGGTACAGTCAAGAAAAAAGTGTTGAGTTGTTTCCACCTCATCTTCTTCCATACAGCTTCTGTAGTTGGCGTCTGGTGAATTCCCAGCCTTACTGCAAAGGCTCTAAAGTTCAGCTGCTTAGTAGTTGTACACAAGAGGATACGGGAGCAATCTTATCACAAAGGCACTCTATTGTTACCGTGGTTCGGTACTCTTTGACCATCCCTTAGCGCACTGTTAATGACCGCACTGCTATCTGAGTGGTATCTGAGTGGATGGTCGCTTCTTTGAAGGAGGCTGCACTCCCTCGCCGATACAGGGGTAGAGAAGGAGCAGCCGGAAATCAGTTTGGCAAGTCCATGATTCAAGTGAGCCGATATGAAGTCAAAGTTAGTGGGGATTTCCGAGTGTTCAGACACATGTTCTTTTAGGAATCTAGGCTCTCTGAATCTGATGGCCACTTTCGCAGCTATACACCTTCCGACGATGTCCACGAGCAGTGTGTGCAAGATGGCGTTAAGTGCCATGGTTGGAGTGGACCTTAGTGCACCTCACATGCTGGCGAGCGCCGCCCGTTGATCGCTCTCGAGTTTCTTTGCAAGTGTGGTCTTTTTTAGATAAAGACTCCATAGAATGTAATGGGATTGACTATGGTGTCGTAAAGCCAGAGAACCACTTTCGCTGAGAGAACCCACCTTTGGTAATGGCTCCTCTACAGCAGTGCAAGGCAATCGATGTTTTTTTTGCTCTTTCTTCGATATTCGGCTTCCATGGAAGCTTCCTATCCAAAATGAGCCTTGGATATTTCACTGTATCCGCTGGTTGTAGACGAATGTCTCCCATTTTCGGCAGCAATGCCACCGGGATCTTGTATTTTCTAGTGAATAAAAGTATCTCGGTTTCGATCAGTTTGTATGACAGTTATATACCATAGTTATCCGATCTGAATAATATATTCGGATATTGTAGCATTATTTTGGACAATAATCCATGCCGAATTTCATGAAGATGATTTTCGACATAAAAAAGAGACTTGAGGGATCAGTGTGTAGGGCTATAGTAGCCCGATATCAGCGATTCCGACAAATTAACAGCCTTTTTGGAAAGAAGAAGGTCGTGCATTTCATATCGAAATCTCAAATAATGATGCTTCCTTCTGGGTGTTACAAACTTCCAGACAAACTTAATATATTTTGTTAACGGTATAACAACAAATAACATTACTAAAAATGTCTGTCGTGAAGGCAAAATTGCTCGGTAATAATTTAGATATGGTGGAATTAAATGCCGGGAATCGGACGTATGTACATACCTACACCGACACACAAGCCTGAGATCATTGATATCTGCTTGGTGCATAAAATTTTCATAAATCTCGGAATGTGTCAACAGGTCCTGGCCAAGCAATGCAACAGGGTGGCGAAATGTACCTAAGGGACAAATTATCTATGTGAGTGTGTGGGACTTCGACGCTGAAACAGTGAAATTAAATACAAACCAATAACAAGTGGAGGCCAAGCTACTTAATCAAACATTGAAGTATCAAGAGACAGACGCCAGGACACTACTGCATATCCTTTTCGTCCCAGCACACATATCAAACTATATGAGCAGCACTTCACAATGATCTGTATTTTCCGAGAAGGTGCAATTTTCTCACCTTGCCTCACTTTCACTGGGACACACACATACATACATATACTGGTATATCACACAAGTGTCATAGGCGAGGAAAATCAATCCTTAGGTAGCGCTTCAGTAGTCAAGAGCTAAAAATCGAATCAAGAAATAACAACAACATAAGAGGGACACAAGGGAATGTTAATGCGAATTTCAATATTCAATATAGCCCTCTGCTTAGTGCGTGATTGCATGTGTGTGTGTGTGATATGTGCCGCCTCGTAATTGATATGTTTATTTTGGATTTTTTTACCAAACATGCATCTACATATTGACGCAGGAGTCCTACGAAAACAGAAATCCTTGGAAATTCAGCATTTCGTTTGCCTTTCGTTAAATTTTATCGCATTGTTGATTTGGTTTTACTTTTTTGTTAATTTTTTTTGTGTTTTTTTTTTTTTGGATAATTTGTCATCAATGCATTTGGTTGACAAATGGTGCTGTCCCCGGGCAGCAAGTGCTTATTGGCTTGTTTGTTGTTGCCAGCAGCAGCCAACGAAAACATGCGTAATCCGATAAGGAAATTAAATCTTGTCGATGACGCTGTCATTTAGAAAATTAAATTAAATTTATAAAGACCTCACAGTCGACATTTCTCAAGTCAACACTTGTGTCTCAATGCTTTTCGTTAAAATAAAGGATTTTTTTTCTAAAAGGATAAGTGACAATATTATTGTGCTAGCTACCTTTTTCATTTTTTACATAATGTTGAGGTTGGGGAAAAGAACTCGGTTATGCACACTAGAACTTGCTAGAAAATAATTGATTTTGTGTAGTATGAAATTCATTTTAAAAAGATCTCTTTCGATTTAGGTGCAAGTTGTTTCAGTTTCAGGTCAATGAAATTTGTTATTATACTAGCTGCAGTAGCTGTAATCCTCTGAGTAAGAAAAGAACACTCGGTTGGATAAAATGGTACAATAAGCACAATTTCCTTCCGAGGAGCGTTTTCCATCCAACATATTTTTGATTGTAACCACATGAATCAGTCAACCATATATAAGGTGTGTTCCAAAGTAAACAGAACTTTTTGAATCTAGCGCCCCTTGGTGGCGCCATCTAGATGTCAACTGGTGCGTTAAAATCTGCTATCTTTATCTATTGTCCAGTAAGGATTTCATGACATTTCATAGATTGGAAATGAAGTTATTGCGTTTTAAGTGTCAGTATATTTGTGTTATCGGTGCGAAAATGAGCTTCGAACAAAGATCCAACATTAAATTTTGTTTTAAAATTGGTAAAACTTTTACCGAAACGTTTCAATTGATGAAACAAGTTTATGGCGATGACTGCCTATCCCGTAGCAGAGTGCACGAGTGGTTTCAACGTTTTCAAAGTGGGCTTACGAAAGGTGTGTGCACGGTTTGTTCCGCTTAAATTGACTGACGACCAAAAATTGTTCAGAATCCAACATTCGAAAGACATAATTAAAGAGGGCAAAAAGGACAAAAACTTCCTTTACAATATTGTGACTGGTGACGAAATGTGATGTTTCCAATATGATCTCGAAACGAAACGCCAGAGTGCTGAATGGAAAGCACCGGACGAGACGAAACCCAAAAAATCGCGCATAGAGAAGTCAAAAGTGAAGGCAATGCTAATTTGTTTTTATGATTCCAAGAGTATTGTCTACAAAGAATTTGTTTCACCCGCAAATATCGCGAAGATGAAAGTTGGTGTTTGTTTGCGCCCTCTCATCGATCGATGCTTGTGACCGATTTTTTGACCGAAATTCACATTTTAACCATAAACCACTCCCCGTATTCACCGGAAATGGCACCGTGCGACTTCTTCCTTTTCGAAAAATGCATTTGCCCATGAAAGGAAAGTGTTATGCAGACTTTCAGTAGAGGCCATTCAAAAGACTTGCACCGGCATACTGGCTGCCATACCGGCCAACGAGCTAAAACACTCGTTCGACATGCTTTTGGACCCTGCAAAAAGCTGTATTGAAGCAGAAAGAGACTATTTTGAATAAAATAAATTGATTTTGCCGAAAAAACCATTTGTTCTGTTTTTTTTTTAAGTCCTCTTCACTTTGGAACGCACCTCTTATTCTTATTGGTAAAATTAAAAATATTTTCTCTTTCATTTTCATTTCGAAATTAATTAATGAATTTATGAACAAAAATATGTAAAAGATATGCTCTATCCAAAATTTTGCTTTAAATATATTTTAAATCGTTAGAGATAGGGTCCCAAAATAGTTTTTGAATTTTTAAAAGGTCGATTTATTTGCTAAACATTCATAATAGGAGACAAGGTGAGTATATCTTTCAGATATTTACTACAGCGGCCTTATAAAGGAGCGCAAATTCATCGTCGATATTGATATCATTAGCCTCAATAACCGCACCATCAGTTCTGCTTTCTCCAGACTGAAGACGAAAGCGAAGCGTATGAGTCTGGTTGTGAACGAAAACACGACGAAATATCTATTATTATATATCTAGGTCATGATGTCCGATTGGAAGAAAATACATCCAGAAGAGGAAGACCTCCACTCCCTTGGAGAGATCAGGTGGATAAGGACCTCACTGCACTTGGTATCTCGAATTGGCCATCAAAATCGGAAAAAACCTCTCCGAGACTTTCGATACTAGATGAGGTTTTATATAGGGTGATTCTCTCTGTTGTGCCGTCTCCAACATAATGTTGGACACCACATACAAAGAATTATCATTTTTTTTCATCTCAGAATCAGCATATATTCCAATCTACCCCTGGAAATCAAGCAGAAAATAACTCTTGCTAACAGATACTACTTTAGGAGAATCTGAGCATCAGATCTTTCTCGGCGAACAAAAATTAAATCTCTTATAATTCCCGTCTTATTATTCGGCGCCGAAACAAGGACTATAACGAAGAAAGATGAGAAAGCACTTGAAGATTTCGAGAGAACTGTTTTTCGGTCTTTGGAGGTGGACGCGTGAGGGATGGAGTACCGAAGAAGATGGAAGCACAAACTGTGTGAGGCCCACGGTTTCGCTGACTAGGCCAAGTCGTTCGCATCGAAGACGAAAAGCTCCTTCGATTCGAGTCTCACTTTAAATCTACCACTGGCAGCACCTCGCAAAATGTAGTGACTAAATTTTGAGTTCTTAGTCTAGACCGACTCCAGGTGTAGGGCCAAATAAGAAGAAGTAGATATCTCTAATCATATTTGAATTTGTCTCAGGTATCAACTGATTCAACTATCGTTGTAGGTTATGACTCCTCCCCTCAATTTTTTATATGATTAGCGTGACGAACTGAGTCGATTAGCCAGGTCCATATGTTTGTCCCTCGGTAGATATGAGAACTGGTCGATGAGTTTTTGAGTTATCGATCTGAAACTTACAGGACCGTCGATATCTATCCATTATAAGATATATTACTGCGATCAATTTGAAAGGTGAATTTTGTCCATTTCATTTACTTCAAGGTAATCCTCTTCCGCTGCAATACACTTATGCCAACGAATTTTTCAGTCAGAGCCTTCTTCGATTCAGCTTTTATATCCTCAATTGAGTCAAAACGGTGTCCGCGCAGTGGTCATGTGAATTTGCTGAATAACCAGAAGTTACACGAAGGTAAATCAGGCGGATGCGGTGGTTGCGGCCCGATATTAGTTGAAAATGTGGCGAAAAGATCACGAATAACCAATGCAGCATTATCGCACTTCTTTGTTCAATAAATTCAGAGAAAGTAAAAATTGAAGAATTCACTTTTAGAGCCTCACAAAACGACGTATCTCAAATACTAATGAATATTTTGACGTGAAATTTAGCATAGATGTCACTAACATTACGATTCATCTAGGTTAATATACTCGTAAAGAATATTATTCTTTATGAATGCCTATACATTGTGGCGGTTAAGTTTTGATCACTGGCTTTATTGATTAGTAACTGTAGTTGGTCAAATAGCGGTAAAAATTCATAATGAAATAATTTTCAGGCGCTGTAAAATATATGAGACACTGAGTTCCTAAATAATATCATTTTAAAATTTCTAGTTTTGTAATATTAATCAGAGTAAAAGAAAAAGAATTGTAAACAAATTTTAAATCACATTACTAACATATGTTCCCAAATATTTACATACATATGTATGTACTATGTATAAACAACTTTAAGCAACTAAAAAATAGGAGCGAAAAACTATGGACCACCTTGGGAAGAAAGTGTCCAGATTTTTCGAACAGCAGCTGTCAGCAATTAACAGTATTCTATCAAGCTCCTACTTATAATTAAAAATTTGTTAAAAAATTGAGATTTTTTCAAACCAATTGCATAAAAAGCTCGCAACTGCACGAAATTGCCACACATTACGCCACGCCGCTTTTATAGGGTTTCGTGTGCCAAACTTGGTAAAGCTGACGGCTGGCGGCTGGTGTTCGTAATAGCAGCTGCCAGTGTTTTGTTTGTGACCAAAGGCAACTAAAAAAATAAAAATTATCGACGCAACGAAGTTTTGCACAAAAACAGAAGAAACAGTAGAAGGTGTCAAAAGAGAAAGTGAAAAAATCGGAAGTAAAGACTCTAGCCAAATTTCTTTATTCGAGATAGATACTTGCTGTTTTTGTAATGTTGTTGTATGATTCTTTAGTTCCTTAATAACCGTAAACGAGGGTGTGTAGCAACATACAAATACTTATTTACATAACCCTAAATGTACTATATTATATAAGTAATATATGCGTTGGCTTGCCGCTGCGGATTGAATGACAAGAGAGACCCCATAGGAAAAGAACGAGGAGAAGAATTTTCTCAATACTCATTTTTGACAGTCAACGAGCTTTGAAGTTTAAAATGTTCGTACACTGAAAATAGCATAAAATTTTCATAAAAATATGCTCGTAAAATAAAGGAGTTTCCTTGAAAAAACTGCGTTGCATACAGATATACAGTATTCTAAGAGAGTATAATTCGAGTTCATATTGAGTTCAGACCTTGGGGAATTATTCAAAAGGGAATCGATCAAATTACTTTGAAGTTCTGCCCTAGTAGACAAATTAAAAATCACTGCAAGCAAATCAAAGTCAAATAATTTCATCTTATCAGATTGAATTTGTCGATAAAAGTTTTCTCCCCAGATCAGAACAACATTTTTTTATGTACGTGGGCAGTGTGATCTCCATATGGCAATAAGTGTGTGTTTGACAGATGATTGTCTACAACGTGAAAAATTTGTCTGGCGATTTTTCCCATAAAAAAAAATTAACAAGGAGTTTGCTTTAAAATTTTGTATTTTTAATATAATTTTGGCCGCGGAATCGTTGAATATATTCCAGAAGTCTTCCAGGAAGTCTATTTTATCACGAACACAAGTATTTGAGTGGCACCAAGCATTCAGTGAAGGTCGTGAAGTCATCCAAAGCTTGCCTCAAGCGACTCGTCCATCCATCTCTCTACATGACAACAACATAACATCGAAAAAGTTAAAGAAACTGTAGATTTTGGTTAATGTTTCGGGTATGAAGCATGTTAATGTTAGATTCGTACCAAAATACCTGAATCTTTGCAAAACCGACGACGAGTAGAGGTCACAAAAGAGCTGCGGGACAACGTACCTGAGCATTAGTGGTGACGAGAAGTACCTTTATGGACATAATGTCGAAACTATTCAACAAGCTAGCAAATGACGTCCCGAAAATAAGCCGAAATCGAAAAACCCACGTCAAAGTCAGTAAAAATCAAAATGGTGCTCATTGTTGTCATGGATTACCATGGTGTGGTTCACTCTGAAGAAGTGCGGGGTCAATAAGAATCTTATAACAAGTGAAGGGAAAATTGGTTTGAGTGCAGGATACTTTTGACTCAAAAGGAGCTAATGTTAAAGGCGATAATAAAGATTTATTTTAAAATGCAAGGATGCTACTGTTTTTTCGAACTAAATTTTATTTTGTGTTCGAATTTATCATATGACATCTCGTGCTGATATTAGACCTTTGTTAGTATGAAAGAATCCAGATGTAGAAGGGACGATATAACTTAGAGCATACGATTCTTGCACGCTCTTTCAACTAAAACAATAAAATTTACATACTTTAGTCATTTATAAAATTCGTAATTTAATCTCGTTAACTCATAAACATTTTTGCTATAATTTTCCTATCGACCCCTTTATTGGACGTCACAGTTAGGTAGCTAATACGAAAGTGTCAATTTTTTCAAATGCAACAAAAAAAGTTAGCGGTAGTTCAGGTGCGCACGCGTGTGGCCACAGACTTAATGAAGCGTGGAGTAATTTAATTGTTAGGAGAAAATCGACAAAAAATATAAACTTGCACAAATTTGCATACACACTCATACATATGTATGTACATATATATGTTTATGTGCAATGTTTTGACATTTTGGATTTATTGTCATACAATTCTTTGTTGAATACATGTAGTATAATCGCATACATATGTATGTATGTACATACATATCACCAGAAGTGAAAGTTTTCATTTCGAAGCAGCCGAAATTCAAAAGAGTTGTAAATGCACACACTCCGATTTTGAAAATACCATTCAAATTGATCGCAAGTTTTTTTCTAGGCAATCAACACAAATTATTTTTAACATTTTCTAATGCATAGCTGCATAATTATTATTTCAAACGTTATTCGGTAGGCAGATTGAAATCCCAAAGGAATAATCGATCGATAACGCCTACACATATTCATATGTACATACATATGTATGTATATATGTGCAGTGAAGCGCCACTAACTGTCAGAGCCAGCATACGTGCTCATAATGCTTGATATGCCATATATAAAAATGTATAATGAGTGCACTAGATATCCTTGCATGTCCTTAAAAAATACTTATCCTGCACCATAACTCACGGGCAACCGTTTCGTACGCCTTAAAGATTGATTATGGGCACCATGCTTCGAATCATTGCTGATGGGTGTGGTCAAGCAGTATGTGAAGCTCGTAACGGCGCAGCAGCCGTGAGCGGCTAGCAATTAAATGGGGATACTCGACAACTCCATAAACACTGCATATTTCAGCTTATTTTTCTTTTGTTGTTGCTATCAATTCGTAGACAATTTTATTATTTATTTCTTGTTTGTATTGCTGCTTTTCACAGAGCTCATCGCTCATAGCGGCATGCATGTGCATCCTTTGAGGATTCACGCGGTTATATGTGTGTGCACGTGTATGTGCTGTGGCTTTGCGTTCGATGGAAAGGGGTAAAACGGGAACGCGACTTAGGGCGTGAAGTCAGACACGAGTTCTAAACGCATAAATAATTACAATGCTCACGTGTTTCCAGGAATTCTAACACAAATTGAGTCCTTAAATGAGCAAGAACGTTCGCAGACACACATACAAACAGACGTATTTAGAGCGCTCGTGTTATATGTAGTATATGCTATATTCGTTTTAATTGATGACCAACTGACTGCGCGGTACACTCCTTTTGGTTTCCAGAATGAAACGAGGTAGAGATTTATTTCGGTCACTTCTTAAAGTTATTTATTAAAAAAGTGGTTTAGTTTGACTATTAATTGTATTCAAAACATTAACAAATATGTAAATTACATTTATTTTTAAAAACCTTTTTTTAATTGTCAAGCGAGTAAATAAATAACTCAATATAGTAATTTACATATTGTATGTATGTCTGAACTCATTAGTGTGCTTTGCGGCAATATGGCGGGCGGAATTAATAATTGTTTTGTATACAGAAGGATACATTGTCATGCTTGACGCCAAGCTCCGATCAAAATTTCTCGATATTCAATTGTATTGGGAAACTGTACAAAAACTAATAACCAAACAATACAAACATACATACATATACATATGTATACACATATGTATGTATATACTTAAGTCGTTACGACCAGTAGAGAAGCCGAAAATGAAGAAAAAAATAATACATAAATTTCTAACGCCTTCAAAATAGGCTCCTGAACCAATATAGGCATATCTCCTTTTTGGAGCGTCTCTAGATTACTCATCACCGGTAATTATGCGTTTGACGAATGTAGTCACCTCAGCTTTTGTTGTTGCTGTTGTAACGGCAGAATTCTGCCGAGGTGACAATCCTTGACCGGATAAAATTTCCGGGTCAGTTCCGGTAAAGTGGACCCGACTGTTGTGACCTCAGCTCATTTGCATTGGTACCTGTATAGCATTGACATGCTTCATTCCCAACTTTGAGAACCTCAAATGGTTTTTTGTTGCCAAAACAACGACTCTATCGAAATTTTCAAATCACTTGCTATCGTCAATAAAAGAGGTGGATTGACGACTCGCATGACAAGTTTTGGATGACTTCACGATCATCGTTGAAACCTTTGGTCACTCAAATACGTGTCTTCGTGATTCGTGACTCCCCAAAACACTGCTGCAACATTTTCAGCGATTGCGAACCCGTAATTCCAAACACACACTCATTGACATATAGAAATCAAACTTCACACGAACAAAAAAACGATTGTACCAATCTAGAAAAAAAATTATTTTAGTATATCCGAAATTCGACTCAATGTAACTAAAATATACAAAAAATCTCTCTCAATTTGAAATTAAAAGAAACTTCAAATATATTCATTCATTTGTATATACGTTTCATCAACAACGATAAATCCTTTTGCATAGATAGTATTTAACTTCTCATATTATTTTAATTGCTATCATTTTACAAAAAAAAAATTCACACGCTCTGATTCGTATCCAAACAGTACTCGCCTTTTTTCGGATGTACATATGTATTATGTACATATGTATGTATGTATCTATGAACGCAATTATCCGCACAGATGCAACGCCTTCGACGGAAGTGATCGCATGAGTTCTAACAAATCGCAAGTGCAAAAATTCACACTTTTCCCTTTTCACAAAGTGATCATTGCATGTAATTAATCAAGTAGTTTAATGAGTTGCTATGAAAAGTCTATTTGTTTTTGTCTAAACCGACGCGTAAAGGCGTATGATTAGTGTAAATTTCAAAATTTTTACTTGTTTCGGCTTCAGATTTGATCTGCTGCGCTTATTTTCTTTTGCCACTTACCTTTTATTATAATTAGAGTTGAGATCTATAAATGGGTTCCGTTTTCTTGAAGACATTGCATTGTAATGCCGGAATCTTCTTAGTCCGCAGTTATAATGCCATTAATCGACAAAATTACTTTTTTAGCACTTTTTAAGAAGTATAAATAGAAATAACCCTAATTATTTTCTTATGAAATCTGAAGATTCCTTGAAATCTTAAACATATTCTTCAATTTTCTACATGCCAATTATTATAACACAAACACTACAAACTACATATAAAAATTGTAAGACCACACTCATTTAAATTTATTGCAGACAATATAAAAGATATTCTTAGTTTTAACTACTTTTGTTCAACTAAATTAATCAGATTCGCCAAAACGGATGCTGGAATTTTCTAACGTTAGCGAAATTTCAATTGACAATTAAAAAGTGACAGCTAATTGAATTAGGGCTAACCCAACAAGCAACAAGTTTGGGTGCCCTCCTGGTCAGAGATTTTATCTAATAAATTTCTAAATATGTATTTAAGGTTGAAATATAAATAAACGTAATTTTATTTAAAGTCTTTCAAAGAATTATTCATGTTATACATATATATATATATTATATATATAAACGATTTATCTACGATTAATTTTTACTTGAAGCATTGCATCGCTGAAGATACACAGTATGTTCAATCAAATCCATCGTTTGCGCTGCCAAAACTGTCAAAACTAATTTGTTTTTAGCCGCCGCATGCGTGGACATTTGTGTTCCAAATTGGTTCAGATTTGTGAAGTGCTGAAAAAATGCCGACCATAGGAGTGAAACGAGATCTGCTCTTCGAGCAACTTGGCCAGAAATATAGTAAGTAATTTGCTTAATAGGTACAAGTATGTTTTGGCTAAATGTAATTGTTCAACACGCTCACAGCTGACGATGAGTTCCAGCAGTTGTGCTTTGCTTTCGGTCTCGAGCTGGATGAAGTGGTTAGTAAATAAATTGCATTTCTATTCATTCAGTGAAATAAACGTTGTACTTTTATTGATAGACAACGGAAAAACAAATGCTAACCAAGGAACAAGGTGATGTAGCTGCAGTTGCCGATGCCTCTGAAGAGATTATTTACAGAATAGACATTCCAGCAAATCGTTATGACTTGCTGTGTATTGAAGGCTTAGTCACCTCTTTGCTCGTGTTCCAGGGCAAGTAAGTTTAAATTATTCAGCACGAAACCGATAAATACTAATTATATTTATTCTTCAAAGAATAAAGCCACCCAAATTTATTAAGGTGGAACCAGCAAAACGGCAAGTTCTTAAAATTCTACCCGAAACTGCGCAAATTCGTCCATTTGCTGTGGCGGCAGTTTTAAGGAACATAACCTTCAACAAAAATGCGTATGACAGTTTCATTGAACTTCAAGATAAATTGCATCAGAATCTTTGTCGCAAACGTTCTCTAGTCGCAATCGGTACTCATGACTTAGATACCGTACAAGGCCCATTTACTTATGAAGCTCGTACGCCGGAGAATATAGAATTTATACCATTGAACCAAACCAAGAAAATGAATGGACATGAACTGATGGATTTTTACACCAATCATGCACAATTGAAACAATACCTACCAATTATACGCGATTCTCCGGTGTATCCTATTATTTATGATGCTAACGGTGTAGTATTATCATTGCCACCAATCATCAATAGCAATCATTCAAAGATCACGTTACAAACGCGCAACGTTTTCATCGAATGCACCGCAACTGATCTGACCAAAGCAAAAATTGTGCTGGACACCTTAGTATGCATGTTTTCAGTGCATTGTGATGAGAAGTTCACCGTCGAACCATGTGACGTTCAACAACCCGATGGTACTGTAGTTACTTATCCTCAATTGGAAGTGCGTAAAACCGTGATATCGGCGGAAAAGGCAAACGCTTACATTGGTATACAAGAGGAGCCAGCGAAAATTGCTGACATGCTTACACGCATGTACCTCGAGTCAACAGTTGAGCAAGGAGGCTGCAACATCACCGTGCAAGTGCCACCCACAAGACACGATGTCATGCACGCTTGTGATATTTACGAGGATGTGGCCATTGCTTATGGCTATAATAACATTAAAAAATCATTGCCGGCCTTCATGCATATCGCCAAACAATTTCCACTTAACAAATTGACCGAGCAATTGCGTGAGCAAGTGGCACAGGCAGGTTTCACTGAAGCCATTACTTTTACGCTCTGCTCACGTGATGACATCGCACGTAAATTAAACAAATCCATTGACAGCATAGCGGCCGTGCATATTGCCAACCCGAAAACTTTGGAATTCCAAGTTGTGCGCACCACCTTACTGCCAGGCTTACTGAAAACGCTCGTGGCTAATCGTAAAATGCCGCTGCCATTAAAACTCTTCGAGATCACCGATGTGGTGGTGGCTGATGATGATACTGAAGTTGGTGCGCGCAATGAGCGTCGCCTCTGTGCCGTCAACTGTAACAAAACAGCCGGATTTGAGGTGGTGCATGGATTGCTGGATCGCGTTATGCAACTGTTGGATGTGCCATGGAAGTCGGGCAATCAAAAACATGGCTACTATCTGCAAGCAACTGATGGTATGTCAAAAGTAACAAAATTATTATATTTCATTAATTTTTATTTTATTTTTTCTTAGATCCCGCCTATTTCCCCGGACGTTGCGCCAGCATTTTGCTAAACGGTGTAACCATTGGTCGCATTGGCGTGCTGCATCCCACGGTGCTGCAGGCTTTTGAATTGACCACACCCTGCTCGGCAGTGGAGTTCAATATTGAACCGTTCGTATGACAGCGTTACCCAGAAATGTTGAAACCTTCGGTAAAATAAGTATGCTGCAAGCGCTTTTGACACGGTATTATGTAATGGACTTTAATGAATGAATAAACCAACGCATTGCCAAGCGTATTTATGAGACAAAAATATTTAATAAAGCTTGAAGCAAACATACTCAAAACGGCTTTTCTTAATTATTGGAGCGTCAGCCGCCAAATGTTAAAATTTGTATGCATTTTGTTGTTGTTGTAGCGACAGAAAACATCCCTGAAGTAGATTAAAGGAATGTTGCCGAGTTGACAGTCCTTGGCCGCATGAAAATCCGGGTCCATTCCGGTAATTACATAGACCCGACTGTCGTGGGAACCCCCTTCATTTGAAACAAGCTTTATTGGTTTACTTTAATTTTATTTATTTCTTGTTTTTTTTGTATGTTCATCAGTATAATCAACTTTATTATCGTCTTATACTGAACATAATTCATATTATCTGCTTTTTTTCTGTGTGTATGTATGTATGTGTTATATAATTCTTGTTGCTGCCAGCTTCAGTTTTTCGCTGCTGCGTTTGCTGTTCCGGTTGTGGTAACTGTTCAATTGTTGCATATTTTAAACTGTTTAGTTTAATTATATTTTTATTTTGCTCTTGTTTTCCTTTGCCATTATACCATTTATATATATAGGGATTCATTACTTAATATTTTGTTTTGTTTTGTTTTGTTTTATTTTTATTATTTATTTTATTTTTTGCTTTCTTTAATGTACCATTTAGTACCGTCTGTAGCATTGCTAATATAATCAATAATTGTAATTATAATATATTTATGTAATATTTAGTAATTATAATAATAATTCATAGTATTCATTACAAGTATAGCGATAATAATAATAATAATCGTATTCAACGGTAATCATCATTATATTTTAATTGTTTTTTCCGTTTTTGTTTTTATCCTTGTGTATATAGTAATAATTTGAATATGCTTAGCGCGTAAACAGCAGTTGCAATAATCATTATGTCCGTGAAATTGTCGGGTAACAACAACAGTACGTCATTGCATTGATACTCTGCAACAAACTGTGTGCATTATTGTTTTGTTTTTCAAATTTACTTTTTTGCCTTCGCTACGTATGCATATAGTTATGTATACGTGTGTGTTACACATGCGCAGTTTTTTTAAATTTAATATGAACTGTTGTTGCTTTTTCTTATTTATTTCTGCTATGATTTTTAAGTATGAGAATTGGTTATTATTCGTTAGTTGTTCTCCGTTTATTTTGTTGTTGTTGTAATTTTAAACATTAATAAATGTATTTCTTACGTTGCTTTGAAGCCGTTTTATTTTTTGCTTTTTTTTTACACATTCCTAGCGGTTTTGAATAATAATTATCATATAATGAACCATTTACATATACAATACATATTATGCAAAGTTATATGCATGCATGTGTGTTATATAAGTAATTTATGCACGTTGCTTTGCCATTAAATGTAAAAAGCAAGGCGAAATCTGTTGTTTTATAATGCATTTGCTTTTTTGTGTAATTAGATAACTACATAAATTTTACTTGTTACAAGTGTGTTGGTGTGTGTGTGTGTGTGTGTGACAGAAGCGCGAAAATAGCACAAATTCTTTTTTTTTTGGTAATTTTTTTCTTTTCTTCAAAGCGTTGAAAAACTAGAACCAAAATTTGCAGCTTTGCATTGCATAATTTGCTCTCTTGTGTGTGCAAGTGACACAAATGTTTTTCTTTTAAATTTTTTTTTTGAAATTTTGGACCTAAATTTTTGTTTCTTTTTTAATTCTAATTAAATATTCTGCCAAATATTAATGTTTGCAACTACTCGTTCATATTTTCTATATTTTTTGTTCAATTTTTCATTTGCAACTACATTTTTAGCTTCAAATATTACGCTTACGCACACGTAATTAAGCAGCAATTCGTGTATTGCCTGCGTAACGGCATATGTTGTATGTATGCATGCAAGTATGTATGAATTTATGCGTCTAATCCTCTATAGATTTTCAATCGTAGTATGCAAGTTCTTGCAATATAAGTAGATAGGTTAATATGTATGTATGAATGTATGTAAGTAATGGGTTTGGTTATGTGTATGTATAGAGAGTGATACATTTCATATGATTTAGTTGGTAGTTAGGAAAAGTAATACCCTAGCTACACAATTTCGTTAAAAGTGTGTGTGTTTTTCGCTTAACAGCTTACGTTGGTATGTAATGTACGTGTGACTTATACAATTGGACACCTGAAATCAACTCAAATTGGCAATAATCTGCACTTGCAGGCATAAAAATCACTGAAAACAAAAATACGAACACAAAACCAATAAAATAAAAACCTTTTTTGCTACAAAACTACTTGCAACAGGGTAGAACTAGCACAAAAACCGTTAAAAAAAAAACAAGAAAAGGTACAAATCACAAAACTTCAAAAATTCTACTTAACTCTGCTTCAGTTTCCTCAATTACAAGCAATTTTTATCAAAGGGACAACTCAGATCGCCTCTATAACAAATAAACAGCAAACTATAGCTACAGATGAACATAAAACTATCGAAATATCCGCACAATATTATAGCAAAACAGCAAACGACAAAACACACTGATACACAGCTCAGGCGACATAGACCCTGAACCAATTACGAATCCACTTTGAACGCAACACCTCATTTTAAGCAAAAGGTAGGATAAAACTGAAAACGTAACCCAAATAACCGCGCAAGCACACCAAACATGCCTTGCCGCGTAATTGCCAAAACCCCAAGATGAGACATTTTTGTTGTTGTTTTTTTTTTGTAATTTTCACTTTTTCTGCTTACTTGTTTGTTATTTTCTATAAGAATTTCATCATTTCATGCATACAAATATATAGTTCATATAATAGATAATATAGTTTATAATGTATGTAGGTATAGGCAAAAGTAACTAAAAACTAATAAAAAAAAATGAAAATTTTACAAGTGCAAACCGATTGTAAATCTACGGCAACATCAGTGCGCATACGCGGCGCTGGCCGATTTACGTGCAACATAAAGATAATAAATGTATGTATTATGCGTGTATATTATAATAGGGGTATGGAGGTGTGTAGTGGCGCAAAAGTACAAACATCCATCCCCGTTATATACCGGTATACAGTAGTTATTAATAAATGTTGTTGAAGTTTTCGTTCTAATTGAGCGCGTTGCAAACTTTTTCTGCCGCTGTTTGGACTTTTATCGCTTTGCTCGCCTTGTTTTTATTTGTTTCTTGTTGTTGTTGTTGTGTTTTAAGTTTCGTTTGTTTTCGTATGCTTCACTTGCATTGCTCGTGCATAGAGCACAAATGAGCGATAAAAGAAAATAATTCAATCAATCGTGTGTTGTTTTATCGGTTTTTTCTTGTTTAGGTAATTAAATTCTCTCCGCAATTGTTGGTTTCTGTTTTTTTTTCATTTTCTTTTTTGTATATAATAATCATTATGTATGTAATTGTTTTTTTGTTATTTTCTCATTTAATATTTATATTCATTCACTTCTTTTCAGCTTAATCCAAAGATATATACGTATATACGCGTAGGGTAGCTAAGTATGCATGTATGTATATATAAGGGTATTTTTGAGTGCGTGTATATATGTGTATGTGTGTATATGTTGTTGTAATAGTAGATTTTTTTGTAGTTTATGAACTGCCGCTTATTTTACGCCTTCTCCTTGTGGCCGCGCCGCTTCACCTGCTGGCAATCAATTTCCAATAACATTTTTTGTCAATATTCATTTAAAAATTTTTGTCGATAATTTCGCACCATCCTGCTGCTGCTGCTTTTGTTGTTGCTGTTGTTGTTGGTGGTGGTGGTGTGCGGATTGTTGTTGCTGTTGTTGAGCACTGAAGCATCAATTGGACCAATTTTGCCACATCTGTAAGTGAAAAAAGAAAAGCGTATAAATACAATTAAATTACTAAAATGAACAGCTGATTCTGTGACCAGGGTCGCAAATAACGAAATGAATGAACTTTAAATTACAATTTCTGATTATTTTGTTGTGACGAAAGTCTTAATTAAAAATAATTTTTAAATATGTATTCGAAAATATTGGAGTGAAAAATTAAAAATTAATTTTTAATACCGAAGTCAAAAATAAAAGCTTTTAATCACAAGTAAATTTTAAAAATGCGTGTTCTACATTTTTGAACTAAGGCTCGCACAGAGCCACCATATAAAATGGTTTTGTTGTTGTTGTTATAGCGGCAGATAACATTTCTGAAGTAATTTTGTGGAATGGTGCCGGGTTAACATTGCTTGACCGGTTTAAAAACCGGGTCTGTTGTGGTTACTTAGACATGACGATGCTCTTGAGCAGTGAACGGCAAACTTACACATTCACACGATTTTATTGTATCGATTTTTAATACTGACTTTACAATTTTAAATAAAATTTTAACTAATTTTAATGTTTGCAACCTAAGTATATTTTCAAATTAGAATTAAAAAATCGCTAGCTACTCTGAACTAATGAAATGAAATATTTTCATTGTATATATAGTTTTATTTTTCATTGCCTTTTTTATTTAAATTTAATAGCTCACCTGCTTGTCGTGGTCCCACATTTCTAATTTGTCAACGTGCCCCATTTCGGCGCCTTGACCCATATACGGGTAGCCATAGGGTGGCATTAGGTTCATCGCTGTATTCTGTTGCAAATTATGTGGTGCCATCGAGTTGTGATAATCGAGAGGCATCTGTGGATGAAAGAAATATGAAAATATGTCACTTACGTTGACCATGGTCCACAAAAGTGAAATGCTTACGTGAAATTGATCCTGCTGATGATGATAGTCGCCAGGTCCACCCATGCCACCCAGAGCACCGCCAGCTGCTGCGCCACCATAGAAGCGATATTGCTGCTTCATCCAATTCGAATGCTGTTGCACCTGCTGTGGTGGTGCCGCTTGCTGCGGTTTGTCCATCATCCAAGGGCCGTGCATTAGGCCAGCAACAGCTCCGGGCATACCGGAACCGCCCCCCATGCCATCGTCCATACCGGGGCCCGGCATGCCACCACCGCCGCCCATATTCATTGGATAGTTGTTGCATTTCCATGAGGCGCGTTCGGTGCCGATAGGTCGTGGCATTTTGCGCATATCCTCTTGCTGCTGCTGGGCGACATGTTGTTGTAGCAGATTGCCGCTGACTGCGGCGGCTTGATTAGGTGACATTGCTGCCGGGGAATTATTTCCTGCTCCACCCAGACCACCATTCTCCAAATTCAACACATCCATATAGCCCCCATACCAACGTTGAGCGGCGGCATTTGGCCCTGGTGGGCCATTTTGTGGTTGAGACTGTGCACGTGCACCAGGCGCTAGATTTGCACCCGGTGCCATTGATTTGCCTGTTGGGAAATTAGGATTTGCCGGTGGAGGCGGTGGCGGTTGATGTTGTTGGTATATGCCACCACCCAATAATGGCTGTTGCTGTGGTGGTTGACCGATTGGCGCTGGTGGCATCGAACCCATATTGCCTACACCGCCACCGGGTGCACCGAATGTCGAATTACGTAGATTAAGTCGTGATAGTGGGTGATTGCCATTGCCACCAACGCCACCCATATTACCATGCATTTGCATACCGTAAGGAGGTGGCATTTTCACGTGATGCGGCATACCTGCATTGCCAGCGACGTTCATTGGTTCAAAGAAACGATTCAATGGCGGTTCACCAATGGCGCCGGGTGGTCCGTTGTTGTTGTTACGCGCCGAGTGATTGGGACCGATCGGACCGAAGTTCATGGTAGGTGGTTGTGTGCTAACCGCACTGCCCTCTAGTGTGCCAACATTCGATGAAGGTGGCGTATGAGAGGCGTTCCCTACACCTGACCGTTGTTGTTGGTTGTTGTTGCTGTTTGGTGGCGGACGTTGTATAGCCAGACCACTGGCGGGCATACTCGATGAGGCATTGTTATTTGAGCTCATAGATGTGTTCACTACTGGTGGCTGGCCGATCGGTGCTGGTGGCTTAATAACACCGGGTGACATGTGTGTCTCGCTGCCATTAGCTCCACTGTTTGCGCTAGATAGCTGCATTTCTTTGGCTGAGGCGGCGGCAGCAGTGCCATTACCACCGGCCAAACTGACACCCATATCAACGCGTTCGCCAATATTTGTTGTTGTAATCGTGGTACTGTCACCACTTGTCGCTACCGAAGACGCTGTATTAATTCCGGGTGAAGAGCCCGCAGTCGACGTGTCACCACCTGCCTTGCTGGTCGCAATTTTGCGGTTATGCGTTTGTGGTATAGGGTTGCCAACACTGTCTATCAGTACTATACCAATCGGTGCAGACATCATATTGCTGCTGGGCGGAGAAGCCGAGTGATTCGATGAGGCCTTAGAACTTCCACCTACTGGTGAATTAAGAATATTGCGATTATAACCTGGTGCCTTTGAGGCATCCGCTTTGGGTAGCGAATCACTAACGAGTGCCGATGGTGAATTGTACATTTGCACATTATCCCCCCACTGCGTTGTATAGTTAAAGAAAAGCGTGTATTCGTTGCTTATTTTTGAAGCGAGCTGTGAGCCGAAGCTGCCAGCTGTTGTTGCATTGTTAAGTCCGTCAGGGTGGCCAGTGGCTGTCGGTTCAGCACAGTTAATGACAAGTTGTTGTTGCTGTTGCTGAATATCCGTAGCAGTTCCCACTGTAGGATGTACTGCAGCGGCGGACGCCGGAGATCCGCTGTTCTGTTGCTGGTTCTGAATCTGCTGCATTTGTGAGACTTGCTGTTGCTGCTGTGCTGATGAAGCCGAAGCGGCAGTTACTGGTGAGCCTTGGTTACGCTTATTTGGTGGTCCGATTGGTGTGACGGCACGTGTGCCGGGTGCAGCGGCAAATGTTGCTGCTGTTGTCGATGTAGTTGTTGCAGTTGTTGAGCCTGACGTGAATGTTGCTGTTGATGTTGTTGTAGCAGAATGCGCGCTCGATACTGCGGAAGCTGCAGAAGCGGCGGCGGCAGCGGCAGCAGCTGCGGCAGCCGCAGCATTCACAGCAGCCACTTCAGCTGGATTAAAAACGCCAATAGGGCCAGCCAGCGCATTATTGGCGCTGTTGTTATTTTGATTGTTGCTACCTACACTACCGCCTAGCTGTGGCACTGAGGCGGCGCTGCTAGGAACAGGTTTACCGCGTCCGTAAGGTGCAGTTGCGCCTATACGTCCAGTGCTCATGCCATCACCGACTTTTTTCGATGGTGAATTATGAGACATGTGCGCAGAAGCAGTACTTCCGCCCAATTTAGCAGCGAATGTCTGTGTATTGATAATGGTGTTATTGCCTCTCTCGCCATTACCCGAATGTTGTTGTTTGCCTGAGTTGCTAGCTTTCTGCGAATGCATAGCACTACTACCGTTATTGTTATGAGAGGAACTCGTAGACTTGTTATTGGCTGCGTCTTGAGATTTCAACTTCTGTGACGTGATTGTGGACTGCGACTGGCTGCCGCGATTACCCGGTTGTTGTTGTAGGAAAGCCGTTTTAGCTGTTTGCGAGCGCACAGCGTTCGACTTGCCACTGCCACCAGTGGATTGCGTTTTACCGCCCTTTGAGCTACCAGCAGCGGAGCCTTTAGAACTAGCACCGGTATTACCACCAACTCCTGAGCCGTTGTTATTGGCTGAGTGGGGACAGCCATTGCCGGCGTTGTTAGTTGTATAAGTAGCCGATACCGATGCCGATGATGATGTGGAGGAAGCTGTGGAAGCCGAGGAGGACTGCCCCGCTGATGCCGCTGTTTTGTTGTCCCAAGTGCCTACACTTAAGGGCAGAGACGACGCCTTTATGCTGGTATTTATGCGTGGCAACATCTGCAATATGTCTACGTCGGGATCCTTGATGAGTGCCAAGATAAGCATGTGTGCCTGCTTAGTGGCATCGGTTTGTCCTTTAATGGTAATGCTGCGTTCTGATTGGTTCTTGCCTTGTTTCTCAACCTCGATATGAGCGCCCGTGGTTGCGCGTATTGCGTTAATGTTGCTGCCGGCACGGCCAATAACACGCGAAATCGCGTTCACAGGCACTTGCACTTTCTTACATGTCATTTCAGTGGCAGTTGTAGGAGCAGTTGCGGTGGCACCTCCTGTAGCGCCACTTGCGTTGCCACTTGCAGTGGCGCTGGGCACACCTGCCGATGTGGACGAAGCACTGGTCGAAGCGCTGGTCGTGGATGAAGTAGTGCTACTTTGTTGGGTAGAACTCTTACGCACCACCTCTTTCCAGCCATCCTCGCCACGTTTGGGTGGTGTCGATTTGTGCTGTGTAGTACCGCCAACGGCCAAGTGATCCTCATGCTTTCCAGATTTGGCCTCTTCATTCAGAAGAGCAACGCTACTTTTCATGAGGCAACGTGAAGCTGAGAAAATTAGTGACTTCCGCGTAGTTGGGATGCCAGTACTAGCGGGGATAGGGATACCAGCTTTTGCTGCATGCGCGGCATAATGTGGATCTATAGACTTATCCGCAAGGTACATTGCATGTAGTTCCTGTTCACGTTGCGATTGGCGACCACTGCTAGTTAGTTGGCTTTCTTTCGGCGCAAGGTTCTCTTTCTCGCGTTGTTTGTTCGTGTCACGTTTTTTGCTCGCCTCTTCCTTCCGAGCGCTGAGCTGCTGACTTTCGATCTTTTTGATGGCTCCAGTTGATGTGCTGGTCGACTTTGCTGTGCTATGTGTATTCGTTGGCTCGCCTGCTTGTGTGCCGGACTTTTTTGCACTGGCACCATTACTTTTTGCCGGTGTTTGTTCATGTTCTCTATCTGGTTGTTTTTTGGCTGAGGCGGCTTGTTTGCCCACATTTCTGCTTGACTGCGCTGGTGTGTCTTCAGCTGGAGCAGCATTGGATGGCTGCTGTGCGCTGTTGTTTTCCTTGCTGTTATTACTTGGTGATGCGTTCTTCTTTTTCTTGTTATTTTTACCGTTTTTGCCATTTTTATCGGCCTCACGCTGCTGAACGTTGTTATTGCTGTTACCAACATTAACTGTTTTAATTTCGGCGCTCGAGCATGAGCCTTGATCGATGCCGGAATCGCCCTCTTCGCGGTAGTTCGGTACATTTTGATTATCGTCATCATCTTCAAGCCCATTCTCCTCACGATCACTGTCATCGTCTTGATCCGAGTCTTTTTCGTCAGCATCATTTGAGCCAGATATTTCACTGCCGCCGGTGGCGCCCTCCATTTGGCGTCGCTTCTCCTCTTTCTTTTCCAACTTCTTCTTCTTTTTACGCTCGCGACGACGCGCTGCAGCGGCTTTACGGCTCTCTTCACGTGTACGCTCATTATCCAATTCCTTGAGTAGTATGGAAGCATTTTCATTTGCTTTTACAGCCTGTGCCTCTTTGGCAGAACGTATGAATTTCATGCAATCGTGGCATTTCTCAGACAGTTCCTTATCACTGATGGTACTAATGAAGCGACTCATCTCCTGATCGGAGGGAAACTGTGTCACGAATTGTACCATCCATTTCACGGTCTTGGTGTGACCCTTACGGAAGGCAGCCATCAGACATGATACACGACGATTGTCTTGCGAATCAATGTCGGCATTATGGTTATATAATATCTCGACGACGCTCAAGTGGCCACCATGTGCTGCCAGCCAAAGCGGTGAATTGCCTTTTTTATTTTTCACCTCGACGGCGGCGTTACGTGCCAACAGTAACTCGACAAACTTCAAGTGACCCTTGTCAGCTGCAATAGTGAGTGCGGTGTCACGTGATGTCGGTACAGGTGCTGCGTTCACATCGGCACCCTTGTCCAACAGTACACGTCCTACATCAATATAACCTCCCGACGCCGCTTCCATTAGTGGTGTAAGTCCGGTTTTAGCGCGGTGCTCAACGTTCGCCTTACGATCCAATAGCAAACTGACCACTTCGTGGCGACCTTGGAAGCATGCGAGCGTTAAAGCAGTGTTGCGGTTAGTCTCAATTTGCGCATTTATATCAGAGCCCTGATCCAAGAGCAATTTAACGGCGGCAGTATGGCCATTCATAGCGGCCAACATTAACGGTGAAATACCCAATTTGCTGCCGGTGCGTGAATTTATCTCTGCGCCATGATTCAATAACAATTTTATAATATTCACATAGCCACCGCTGGCTGCCAAACTAAGTGGCGTATAGTCGGATACGTTACGATGTTCCTTGTTGGCATTGTGTTTCAGCAAGAGTTCAACCACTTCATAACGACCGCCCGAACAGGCCAAAGAAAGTGGAGTGTCCTTAGTGCGCTCCGATTGTGCCTCTAATTCGGCGCCGTGCTTTAACAGTATCTCGACAACCTTCTCATGACCCGCTGTGGCGGCCAGTATCAACGGTGTAAAGCCTTTCTTGTCGCGATGCTCGATGTTGGCATTACGGTTTAGTAATAGTTGAACGAGCTCTTCATGGCCGCCGGCACAAGCCAAAGTTAGTGCGGTGTCATGATTGGAGTCAGTTTCCGAATCGACATCGATAGTCTTGTCGGGTGTAGTAGTGGCAACGGTTTGTTGGTATTGTTGTTGATTCGTGGTATTCGCTGGAGAAAATAAAAATAAAAATTGGACATGGAATGTGTTTTTCAAATTATAGATATGAAGACGCAGCCTCAAGAAATTGGATCAATATAAAAATAAATAAAAAAATTAAATTCGTACTGTATAAAATCGATAAGGTTTTTTAAGTCTCGAGTGTTGGATCACTCCGAGTTTTGTAAGTTACAATCTATATATATTGACGACACGAAATCTGTGTATACTTAAAGTAAAATAGCTTAACATCCTTTCCTAGACACTCACCTTGACTGCCTGCTGGTGTTTGACGCAGCGCAGCATAACGATTGCGCTCCTTACGGGACTGTTTGTCGATCGCTTTCTTTGCGATGCCGCCCGAGATTTTTGTCGATGTTATTATAGGTGGTTCGGGCAGTTGTTGTGCTGCCGCTGCGGCAGCTGCAGCCATTTGCTGTTGTTGCGTTGAGAGTGTGCAAACGCCGAGTCCAACATCATTCGTTAGTGGTGAGATAGTGGCATGGAATTGTGTACATCCTCGTGCTGCAGAAGGTGAGGCATTGCTGAAAGGGGCAACGACTGGTGGTTGCGTTTGTGTGGCAACTTGTACCTGTGGAAAATAAATAATTAAATTAAATGAATAAATATTCGCATCAAAGAGACTTGGATATACTGATTTGGCGACACTCTTTGGTAGGATATACATTAATATCATTTCGTTACATACATCTCGCTATGATGGAAAACAACGCCTGTATATCTACTATATAATATAACGGTATTATCCAGAAAATAGCGCAATGAAATAACTGGTAAAAAAGGCGACAAAGACGTCGTATATCAGATGAATGAAAATATGGCGGTACGCTCTCGATCCTTTCTAACCATAGAACGACGGTTGCTAGTTTAGCGGCTGAAAACATTCATGAAGTAATTTGGAGGAGTGCTGCCGGTTTGACAATCCTTGATCAGATAAAAAACCGAGTCTGTTCCAGTTTCGGAGACCCGACATTCTCGGAAATGGATGGAACGACGGTCTGTCAGTGTATATGCGAACTAGTTCTATTTTTGAGATATCAATCTGAAATTTGGCACATATCCATTCCTCAACAAGAAGCTGCTCATTTATCGGAACCGCCTATATCGAACCTTTAACCAACGATCTACTACACGTCCTTATATGGAGAACTTTTTATATTTTACAAGATATCTGCACGAAATGCGGAATGGATTATTGTTCAAGGTCGTGGTACGAACTACGAGTTCAGAACGGACTACTAAAGGATATAGCTGCCGTACAAACTGATGAATCGAAATCAATCAAACCTTCTATGGATTGGATTGATTGAAATACACAAAATTTGCCATGGATTATTACGCAACTCTTACTCCGAAAATATTGTTCAGACCGGTCTGCTATAGCAAATAGCTGTCATACAAAATGACCAATTGAAATGAAGTCCTTGTAAGATTTTTTTTTAATCTTCGGACCATTCACACTTTAAGAAAAGCAACTGGCAAGGCAATTCTAGCGTCGGTGCAGCTGAAGTTAACTTTTTTCGTTTTTTCTTTTCATTTCTTTTCAATTTCAAACTTTTTACCTGTTGTTGCTGCTGTTGTTGTTGTTGCTGTTGTCGTTGCTGTAACTGTTGTTGTTGTTGCTGCAATAATAACTGCTGTTGTTGAAGATGTTGTTGCTTCTGTTTGAGGACTTGCTGATGCAAAGCATGTTGCTGCAGGAGCAGATTACTCTGCGCCACCTGATCGAGTGTTGTAGGTTGCTGTTGCTGTTGCTGCTGTTGTTGTTGCTGCTGCTGCATTAAACTTTCCGCTTGCTGCGAGAATTCATGCATCAGTTGTTGTTTTTGATTATCTGGCAACTCTTGCAACTGCAAATGCTGCAACTGTTGTGCCGCATCGTGCACATCCTGCTGCTGTTGCTGGTGTTGATGCTGCTGCTGCACCGACGGTGGCAGCTGGAACAGCAACTGCAACGATTGGGCCGACTTGTCACCACTCTCCACATTGAAGACGTAATTGGCTGCGGCGGCTGCTGCTGCCTGCTGCTGCTGTTGTTGTTGTTGCTGTTTCTGTTGCGGTTGTTGCTGCTGCTGCTGTTGTTGTTGTAGCTGATTGGCCGCACAGGCCGCCAATGCTTTGCGCAATCGATCGCTGGAACGATCCTGCTGCAATTGCTGGATCATATGCAACTGACGCTGCTTTAATTCTTCCTCATCTTCTTGCAGTATAAGTTGCTGGTGTTGTTGTAGTTGTTGATGCGGCTGTTGTAGCAGAAAATCACCTTGATGTGGCAGTGTCTGTTGCATTTGCTGATGCTGCGCAGCTGCGGCGGCTACGGCGGCATCATCTGACGGAAGCGGCAAAAACGAGAAAGTCTGGTGGTGTTGATGCTGCTGCGTTGTACACGAAAAAAGTATGCAATTATTATTATTGTTTTAACTAAATGAACTGAGACGTTTCAAGATCAGTAGAGGAATTGTTATGTGAGGTTATGCCAATTAGAAAGTTTACACAATTTTTTTTTTGTTTTTGATTTTAATTTCGCTTTTTGAAGGGTTTGTGAGTTAAACATGCCAATATGTTGGCAATTTAGCCTGTGCAGGGGTGTGTGTTTGTGTATAGGTGTATGGGTGGGAGTTCGAAAATGATTAAAAAGGGGCATACCTGCATTTGCTCCCCCATTTGCAGCTCATGCTGATATTCGAGAAGCATTTGATTAGTTGCCTGACGTTGTTGCTGCTGCTGTTGGTCTTCGGCCGAAAGCAGCGCCTGCTGATGCGTCGCCATCAAGTGATCCTGGCCGGTCCACTTCGGCGTCGGCATCCAGTTGCTGCTAAAGCGGTTCTTGCATATTGAATTCAGGTCGCCCAGCTCGGCACAATTATGCAGCTCCTAAATAACAACAATGACAAAGAATAATCTACGTAACAAAAACATCAACAGCAACAGCAACGTGATTGTGAACCAAAAAGAAACTTTGCTCCAATAGAAAAATCATAAAATATTTTATTTTTCAATACAGTCTTGCTATTCTCGCGAAAGCGAAAGGGGGGGGTCAAGAGAATTAATTTTGGATAAGTAGAAAGGATAAATTATAAATATAAAATAAATAGCCAACCAACCAAACAAAAATCATAAAATTTTGTAGGACTCAGAAAAAAATAAAAATAAATTGATGATGTTTTAAAATATTGACGAATCTCGAATAAAAAACAATGGTAATAATAAAAGGGAACAGTGAAGTTGATAAACTATGTATATTCTATAAAGCTTTAGCAATTCGTTATCATTATCACATTAATTTATATACATATATATAGTATATATAAAAATAAATAAATAATAATACTAATAATACAGAATAGTAAGCTTGTTAAATTATCTCTATGAAGCTTCAGTAATGCACCGTATCATTGGTGTATAAAAAAATGAATAAACGGTTGTAAGTTTCTTCAGAGTTGTAAGAGGTCAAAAAAAATTGTAAACGCCTTATTAAAAATACATATTGCCACACATCTAACGGCAATATTTATTATCGTCAAGCACGCAACAAGTCATTAATTAGCAATTTATACCAAATTATTGAAGGCTAACTTAACTCAATAATAACGAAATCAATGCTTTTTGCATTATTATAAAATTATACAAAAATTATTTTGACTAACCTGCAACGAAGGATCATTTTGGAATATTTGCAATATATCATCCATATCGCCGGGAATATCGCCAGGAAATTGGTCAAAGCTCTCCAATGCTGGATACATGCCGGTAGCGGTTATGACGCCAGCAGCTGTGGCACCATCGACATCTACACAAACAGAAAAATAAAACTCAGCTCAAATTTGTACCTATAGTTGACACTCAATTTCAACACTTACCATGTCCGACCACCTTGACAGCATTGGCAATGTCAGCGGCTGCAGCGGCAGCATTTGCAACATCGGCTGCTGCGGCGGCGGCTGCTGCTGCGGTGCATTGCTGCAAGGTGCTGAACGCTGCGCTGCCTGAAGCTGTTTTGAAATTAGCAATCGGCGGAAAGACGTGCACCAAATCGGTTGGAAAGTCTTGACGGAAATCACAGAGTGCCTGAGACAATTCGTCGCTTTTATAGGCGACATTCGAAAGTATTAAATTCTCAAGCGCTTGCGGTTGACGATGTGCGCTCTTAGCACGTTTCGCGTTGCTTAATGCCATATCATCGTCATCCTCATCATCCTCATCGTCTTCTTCATCCTCTTCCTCATCTTCTTCGTCTTCTTCGCCACCAATCACATGCTTCCTTATATCTATACTCTCGTCATCGTGCAATGTCATTGTCATATCAATATCCTCCTCACAATTGCCATCCACTTCTCCTTCTAATTCTTCATCGTCTCCATCTTCTTCATCATCTTCGAGTACTTCTTCAATATCATCACCTTCCCCATCACCATCACCCTCTTCTTCACCATCCGCCTCACCGCCTTCATCGTAAGCATGTTGCTCCAACATATCATGCGCTGCAGCGGACTGATCGGCTTCAACAGTGGCATCTTCATCGTCTTCAGCTTCGCCATATTCGTCCATGTGCAATGCATTTTCATCAGCATTGTTTGCATCACCGGACATGGCAACATGCTCGAGCAGCATATTGGGTGCGGCAGCTGCTGCAGCGGTGACCAACGTTGCAAGATTCTTCATTTCAGCAACGCTCTCGCCATCCGGCTCAACATCCAATTCCACTTCCTCCTCCAACACAGCAATGCCATCTTCGCTGTAGATTTCCTGTTGTTGCTGTTTATTATCTGGCAGTGGTGGTGGTGGAGTCTCGGTTGGTGACTTCGGTTGGTCATCGAAGAAGCGTGGCATATCGTACAACTGGTAACGTTCCTTCAAATACTCTTGCTGTTCGGCGGCGCTCATACCGCAGACGGTTGCCAACGCGGCTGACGCAGCATCATCGCCCACATTGCGTGATTGCATTGCTTGGAAAGCTTGCAATATGGTAGAGGTAACCTCATGCTGCTGCTGCTGCTGCTGCTGTTGTTGTTGATGTTGGTGGTGATCCTCGGTGCCGATAGCTGGCATGTGCAGTTGTTCTTGCATAAACGTTGCTGCTGCGACTGCCGCATTGGAAGGAGACGCCAAGGGAGAAGCTGGAGAGTTGTTCAATGCAATCGCGTTATCGCCACCACTACTCAAATCTAAACCGCTTGACAGTTGTTGTTGCTGCTGTTGTTGTTGTTGTTGTTGTGCGGCAAACGCCATTTGTGTCATGATAACCTGCTTTGTCTGCAGGCTCGGTTTGATTTCGTTGGTTAGAAGTAACGGCTGTGAATTGGTACAAGTGTTGAGGTTAAGGTAAATGAACGCACCGAGTATTCGGAAATTTTAAATAAACATAATCAAAGTTATAATTGGTTTGCACTTCAGTGGAGCTTTTGGAATTAAATATAGGTGAGATCGGATATACATACATACATACATACATACATACATACATACATACATACAAAACATAACCTCAATTCTAACAATTAGTCTAATTTAAAGTACATGGAATGTTCATAATAATATTTTCTCTATAGCATATATCCGCAATTCAAACTGAACGAACAAAATCGAGATAAAGATTTTGTATAACCTCTTTTATGCTAAGGAAATCACCCGTGGAAAGTATTTTAGTATCAGTGCAGGGCGAAGTTTTTTTTTGTTAATTATTTCACGCTATTTATCATATACAGTAAAGCATGCTTACCAATTTATTGTAAATGGATACCATCTGGTTTTGTTGTAGTACAGGCGATTGCGGAAATACAGTTTTACGGAATTTGTTATCCTTTTTCGATACTGGCTTAGCTTTTGGTCGATCACTTATAGCTGTGCTCTGCGACACTTCCGATGGAGTTGTGATTTGGGTGCTCTTTTGATTCAAATTGTTATTGGTATTTTTATTGGTAAAATTGCGATTATTTTGTATACTGTTTACTGCTGACATAGCCTCCAAAGCGGCAACAGCTAGACCACTATTTTTGTATTGCTGTGTGTTCAGCATAGTTTTAGTTGGATCCTGTTGCAATTGCTGCTGTTGTTGTTGGTGTTGGTGTTGACGTAGCTCTGTTGCTGCATCGGCAACAGCGCTGGCATCCAGTAATTCAATCATCATATTATCCGATGGCATGTTAAGCATTTGTTGAGATTGGGCGCCGTTGCCGGCATTGCCAGTTAGGAAAATCGAAGTCATTTCGTTATCGCCCAACGCACTCACACCTGCACATTTCCATTAGTGAAATATAAATAAAATACATAAATACAATAAAGTTCATAGAAGGCAGCGGCCATAAGACAACTTACCCGAAGCAGCATTGCTAGCCATGGCCTCAACGCCCTCGACACCAGTCAAGTCCATATAATTAACAGGTGGCAATGCATTTGCCGTTACAACCGACTTGTTCTCAATACCAATCTATAAGATTTGGGAATAATATTTTCGAAAAGATTTTCATTTATATTAAATTGTATTTAATTTCAAGTACTACCTTGTGGAATTCGGGTTTGAAAAAGCAACGACGCATGAAGCAACGGTTTTGTTGTCCATCTGCTTCACTACCAACTGCTACAATGGAGCCACCACTTCCGTCATCGCCCAGTGGTTGCGAGCGCACCTCGTCCGGCTGCTGTTCCTGCTGCTGCTGCATTTGCTCCAGCTGCTGTTGGTGTTGCTGCTGTTCAAGTGCGATATTAGCCAAATTGGGCGTTGGTAGGTTAAGCTCGAAAGGCGCTGGTGGCTGGCGATTCTTACGCGATGCATTGCTACTCTTCGACTTCATTGTAGGCTGCACTGAATGCTGTTGCAATTGTGGTTGCAATTGGAATTGTGGTTGTTGCAGCGATTGTTGTTGTGTAACAACACCGCCCACTGGTGGAGCTGGCGGTGCCTTTTGTGGTGGTGTCAAAGCATTTATGTGCGTCATGTCCAGTTCGAAATGTTTACGCTGTGCATTGTTACTGTGACCGGGTAGAGGTGGTTGCTGTTGCTGCTGCTGCTGTTGTGGTTGTGAGAGTTGCTCACGGCCCAATGTAAGGCCCTGTTCGAAACCGGTTTGCAAATGAAAGAGGCGCGACTTGGCAATTAAAGCCTCCTGCTGCTGTGCGCTTAACGAGTTGATGTCGATGGCAGCGAACTCCTCGCTATTTGCATCACCGGTCGAATTTAATGGCAAATGTTCTTCGGTGTAGGCGACAGCTGTGACAACATTGTTGTTGTTCGTGCCATTGGTGGTGGTCATTGTAGTGGCGCTGAATTGTTGTTGATGAAATTGCTGTTGTTGATTCGAAACACGCATCGCTTCGGATACCTGTAAACCGGGCGGAGCACTCAACTGCTGCAACTGTTGTTGCAATTGTTTGTGTTGTTGCGGATTTACGAAGCGTAAGGTGTTATTTATATTCACTGGACCGGCGGCAGTGGCAGCATTGGCCGCGGCTGCTGCAGCTGCTGCTGCCGATTGCAGTTCGTTCTGGTGATTTTGCACGAATAACGGATATTTGAAGAGTAATTCCACACAGCGCGTGTGTCCACCTTTAGCGGCCTCAATCAACATGGTACTGTTGTCTTTTAACTTATGAAAGGGATCAGCGCCACTCTTCAGCAATAACTCGACTACGGCCTGATGGCCTCCCGCACAGGCTAAGGAAAGTGGTGTATGGTCGTTGCTGCTGCTTGGCTTATTGACATCAGCGCCTTTTTGGATAAGGTATTTTACAGTACATAAGTGACCGGCACGACTTGCCTTCATTAGCGGTGTACGACCGCCTTCGGATTCGTGCTCTAGTTCGGCGCCATAGCTTAATAACACCTCGGCTGCGTCCGTGTGTCCATTTTCGCAGGCATGTGTTAGTGCCGTGTCACCTGTCTGTGTGACTGCATGGACATTAGCCTTATTTTCCAATAGGTAGCGTACCAAATCGGTGTGACCCTCTTGCGCTGCCTCCATTAGCGGAGTGGAAGCACCCAGTTCAATGTTTGCTCCTTCTTTAATAAGAAATTCGACAACCTCACTGAAGCCTCCACAACAAGCGAGTGTAAGTGCGGTCTCTTGAGTCTCCTCTGTGGTGGCATTGATCTCTGCGCCTTTGCTCAAGAGCAGTGCAACCATATCTTCATGACCCTCTCGTGCAGCCTCCATAAGTGGTGTATAGCCTTCGTCGTTTACCTCCTCAATGTTAGCGCCACGCTCGATTAGTAAAGTGGCCAATTCGACGTGACCGCCACAAGCAGCTAAAGTCAATGGAGACTCAAACGAATCGGTTGGCATATTCACTTGGGCTCCCGAATCCAAAAGCAGACGCGCTACTTCGACATGACCATCCATTGATGCTTCCATAAGAGCGGTGTGCATTTCGTCGGTCTTGTGTTCCTGATCAGCGCCAGCTTGTAATAGAAAACGCACCATATTCAAGTGACCCTTGTAACAAGCCAGTGTTAGTGCGCTTTCTTTGAATTCGTTCGAGTGTGTATTAATACCAGCACCATGATCCAAAAGTACCTATAAATAATATAATTGTTTTTTTTTTTTTTTGTTTTTTAAGTTTTGACACATGAAATTAATTAAAAATTAATACAATTATTATTTCTTCTAACATCAAATAAGATCAAAATTGTTCATTGACTCCCTTTGCACTGAGCACAATTCGCAATTTTTGATTTGTAACTCAATCTCAAAAGAGAAAAGGTCAGTGATAAGGCATAGTTAACTTGTCTCAAATCTCGGATTATCATCATTTGCTCTTAACATAAATTATGTGTTGTTGCCTAGACCTGGACGCTTACCTTAGCCACTTCAACATGACCGGCTGATGCTGCTTCCATTAATGGTGTATGCCCATTTTCGTTTTGTTCCTCCACATTCGCACCATGCTTTAGTAGCTCCTTAACTACTTCCACATGACCGCCGGCACAAGCGAACATTAACGGTGTATTTCCAGTGGCGCAATGGGCATTCACATCAGCATTGTGACTTATCAGTAGTTTGACGATTTCTACATGACCAGCGGAGGCTGCCTCCATTAAAGGTGTGCAATCCTTTTGGCCCTTGTCTTCTACTTGAGCTGCCTGCATGGCGAGTAGCACCTGCGCCAGCTCGTAATAACCAGCTGAGCAGGCCATCGAGAGTAAGGATTCGCCGTCATCAGTGGATTCGCTAATATTCATAGTATTTTTACTTAGCAATCGGCGAACGGTCGGAACGTCGTTGTCGGTGCAGGCGGCAATAAGAGTTTGGGAGAAAATTCTGCGAAAGATATGTTTATATTAATTTTCAACAGATTTTATGGTTATGAAAATTAAACATACGTTTTTTCGCGTGGTGTGTTGCCGCTTCGCATTTTGGTCAAAGCCTGTTTAGTCTCATCGATGGCATGGGTGGCATGACGTAACACAGGTGGCTTCTCACCTAAAATATTTCAAAACAATATATATATGTATAATGTCGGTAAATTTCTCTTCGTTTACCTTCGTAGTGTGCGCAGTTATTACCTTCCAGCAAAAAATCGCCAGTCGTTTCATTCGGATCCTGAATTTCTTCGTCTTCATCCTCCTCTTCCTCTGTGGAGCCAACCGAGAAATTGCCACTTACTTCATTTGGCGGATCCTCGTCTTCTTCTTCATCCTCTTCGCCCTCTTCCTCATCATCATCTTCATCCTCGTTGTCTTCCTCAGATTCGTTATCCTCTTCATGCCCACAACTATCAGCATCAGATTCTGGGATATCATCCTTAAAATAATATTAATAATAATATATTACTGATTTTTAATTTCTAATGAATACGTTTCAGAAAGAACTTTTTTTTTTAATTTTAAAGAATACTTTTTAGAAAAAACGAAACACAAGCACTAAGGAATTATTACGGTAAGTATTTTCTACTTTCGAAAAGTACAAAAAAAAAAATAATTAGAGCAAAGTCATAATTTTGATTAATGTAAAAGTTATTGAATGATGAACTAAAGCAGTGGACGCGCGCATCCTTGTGTCTTTGGCCACCAACATGAAAATCTTCTAGGCGTTATTCCTGCCGATGTCCACTGTTAATAAGCCAATAAGTACCACAATGGCGTTTTGGCGTTCTTAATATCTTTACCTAGATATGGAGATGTTAATAAAATCTTTTGTTTAGTCAATATTTACTAAGAAAAACCGATTAATGTGCCAAGGCGTTTGATTAGGATATTAAGCTTTGTTATGCAACCATTGTCGTAACAGAAAGTTGTACAATTTTTGATTGCAGAGGTAGTTCTAGGTTAAAAATGCAAAAAACGCGAAACTTACCAGAAGATCTGGCCTTAGACACAAGCATGCCAAAAGGATCTATAAAAAGAAGAATGAAAGTAAAATATCAACAAAAATTAAATGAAACAAATGGGGATAAGTTATGCAGATCGATCGAAGAAAAAGATGTAGCGGTCAATTACTACCGCATTCCACTGCTCACAAGCAGGTTAGAATTCGAAATGTTGATGGTATGTTTGCAGTCAAAGTCATCAAAATGATTATAGAAGTGAATGGAATTGAAAGAAAAATAAAATTTCCTCCAAGATGAAAATGTGGAAGTAATGAAATTGTTGTAGGGCGTCTTGTTATTATAATTTACAGCGATGTGCTTGGAAATGTCTGTCCTACTGTCGCGAATAACATCATACAAAGAACACTTTAATATATTCAAATTTCCAATTAGTTTACGTGTAATGCCTTTTATTGCATTTGATTTACTTAAAACATTTGAATCTGCGCTAAAACATTTGGATCATAGCTAATGAGAAATAGATTTAAATTTATTGTTGAGAATGTGCAATCAACTCTTTTTTTTATTAAAATCTTGTAATTGTTAAGAAACCTAACCTAGCAAAAGTATCCTGCATTATGTTTTATAATTTTTTTCTTTAGTATTATTATTTGTAGGGGAAACATAAACGTGCACTTCGTCAGCTCTGCATCCGTTCCCGTTTTGTACGGTCCACCATTTTAAAGACTTCGTACATTGCCTTTGTTTGATCAAAGAGTCACACAGAATTTTTACGAATGCAATTAGCAGTTACAGACACACAGCGAAAATTACACTGAAAAAAATATGTGCACGAAAATTCATAAAACAACGTGACCAGCCCAAACAATGCAGCGCCAATGATAATAATGATGACGCTGACTTTTGCAGTCACCATCGGCGCCGACGATGACAGCGACATCAACTAAAGATGCAAAGCCGACATATGTATTTACTTTACTATGGACCGGAATGGATTGAAAATGGAATGGAATGAGTTGTGCGCGATTATTGGTTTATGCTTTGCGCACTCGTTTCTTTGCCAATTTCTCTTTTAATTTCATACATATTTATATATATATATTTCCCTACTTATGTTTCTCTTGCCTGATTTTGATATTAATTATTGTTGCTATTCATTTATCACACGATTCGCATATTTGACATTATGCTTTCATTTTACATTTCTCGAATTCTATTTTATACACCTTGCTGCCTTGTACCAAGCCCAAAAAAGAAGTAAATAAAACAAACAAAAAAGATTAAATGAAAAAAACTCGAATGGCCATCCATTCGTTTTCTTTCGGAAATTGGTTTATTTTGGGGGTTCGTTGGTCTGTCTGTCTGCCGCAGCTTGTTTGTTAGCCATTGTCAATGGTTGGAGAATTTAAAGAATTGTATGAATCATCAGCAACAAATTAAGGCGAAGCTCAATAATTCTCAGCTGCTTTGAAAATCATTGCCGGAACTTCATACTTTGCGCATAGTACATCGTGAGCAAAGTTCAAACATTTTGTTAAATACTACTCATGGATATAGTATATACATACATAGATGGATATGTAAATATCAATTATGTTATATTTTCATTGCTACTCATGACCCCATATGTGCATACATGTATGTATGTATGTATATGCACCGATAAATATTGTTGAGCATTCATACTAGGTATAGCAGTTGTCTGCGGTTTGCACGTTTTTCTGGTATTTAACCTTCAAACAAGAGAAAAAAATCAATTTCCAAAGAAATTTCACTATAACGACAATGTTGTTCGTAGGAAAGTGCATTTACCCAACTTTCTGTTTACTAATTTACATCTTTGCTCGTTTGATATTTCAACAAGTTTTAGTATTTGTAAATCAGTAAGATGTTTAAATGTTTTGATTATACGTATGCATATCAATAAATGTATGTATGTACGTAGATGCATTATGTGTGTGTAAAAGAAGATATATAGTGATATTTATGAAAAAGGGAGGCAATCCAAAGTAGTTGGTCACTTATCATTTAATGCCTTTGAATAAGACAAAAATAATACAAAATGAGGTCAATATCGAGGGTACGACTCCCGCGAGTTATTATGCTTTATTGATTTTCGCGGCAATTGTGATTGTGTCCAAATTATGAAGCAGAGTTTTGACAAAAATGCTGACTATTCATTTACCACTAATCATTGGATGAGTAACGATCTTAGGAACAAAAATTCCTAACCTCAAATTCCCTAATTCCCAATTAGCTGGAGAAATTTTAAAAGAATAATGTATAGTATATATCTATCTATCTAATGTATAGTACACATGGATATGTATGTATGTTCGCCTGGTTATGTTCATTTTATGATTAATTTAGAAATGAATATTCCCATGAAAAACCAAAAATCGGATCCGAATCGATCTTAGAAACGAATTATTCCCAACTATCTACTAGCTGAAAAAAATTTAAATGAATTACGAAATAAATTTTGTTTAATAACACGATAAGACTAAATTGGATATAGTTACAGATAATGCCATGAAATGATAAGTTAAAAAAAATTATCTTCAAAATTTTAAATATTTCATGCCTAAAAATATGATAACTGAACTGTCTGATATGTGTATGATCTGTTTTTGTATGCACATACACTTAAATTTAAACTCTCTCAAGCTGATCCAACAATTTACCAACACAAAGTCAAACAAATAATAAATCTTTCAACACGCCGACCGCACGAACAACCGACCGACTGAACGACCATTTGACTCAAAAAAAGTCGAAACTAACCAAAAATCAGTACTAATCAACAATATACAATAAAATATTTTTTTCCTTCGCACGCGCAATCGGTATTTACTCGCTGCCAGCAGGGGCAAAAATGTGGAAAACTGAAATTAAGCAACGTGTTTTGAGTTTGTAACAATGATGAAAAAGCAAAGGAAACGATGGCATTGCTACAAAAGCAGCAAAAACCACACTACAGCTAAATAAATAAAACGCAAATATATACTATGTGTGTACACTTAATGCAGTATATACAATTGAAGGTAGGTAAAAATCATTTAATTTATGAATTTATATGTATTGTAATCTATAGCAGAGGAGACGACGACTTCAAAACAATGACAACAGGAACAGCGACGACGGAATTACATACATACATTTTTGCATGCGACATTATGCGGGTACATAGCATAGTCGGTATGTATTTTCAATTCCGATCTAACGACAATAATGATGACGATAGCTAAAATAATAAAATACGCCACGGGAATGTCGCTACAAAGGGGAAGGAAAAACCAACCTACACAAATATCATAATTATTAAAGATAATAATGGCAATGTGACGATAATAGCAGCAGCGATGGTTGAAAAGAACTATGATCAATAACCACAATAAGGGCGACTAGACACAACACTGTGTTTGTTGTACAGAAACCTACATATATGTGTGTACAAACATATGTACATTTATGCGTGTATGTGTGTGCTTACACAAAAAATATACTTATTTGTACAAATATTAAACTTAGTGATCACAGAGTCAGTCATTTTGGTTGTACGAGGTTGTAATTACATACAAATATACATCAAGAAATTATTATGACAACAGCGGTGAGCGTTGTGGCGTTTTTGTACGAATCATTGACCTCAATCGCAGTGGATTTTAGAAAGAACTGTTTCTTAATCAAATGCAAATAAATGAATATTCTTAGAACTATTCATACTAAAATGTATTACTAAATCTTAAAAAATTATTTCAATTGTTTTACTTGGTGCGCCGTAAAAGATTATCCTCAACCTGGTATATGAGACTAGCCGCCGGAGAAATAAAGTATGTAGTAAAATATATATTTTGAAGAAGTCCAAGGGTTATGGATACACACATGGTGAGTCAATAAAATAATATATTTTATAGCGATAATAATATTTCATCATTAATGCTAAACAAAGAAACTGGACAAATGGAGTGTTCAATTGTAATTACAAAACGATTCGAATTTCAATAGTCACATTTCAAATATGCCATGATGTTTTCGTTAGCTCTGAATAACACTGACCTTACTTGTTTTTGTGGGAACACTTATGCACATGTCCCTGTACATCTGTATTTAATATTTCAGGTAGTGCAATATGCACCCAGTAGCAGGCACACACGCTCTGCCAAAGATGAGTAATATGATGATAATGACGATGACGATAATGATGTTGAAAGTAAACGAACTGAAAATCGATTTATAGAAGCTATGTTAAGGGACAAAATGGAGCTCTATGTAAAATAAACTGTAAACACTACATATAAAATATACACATGATTGTATACATAAATATATGTATGTATCTACGTTTTAGGGCAACTGAGCTAAACTATATTGTTTATTCCATCACCATAGCTTAACTACTTAAAAAACGAACATACAAATTAAATTGTCAACTTTTTCAACGATCAACGTTTTTAAACATATGTAATTGGATTTTATAGTTCAAATATTCAGATTTGTTTAGAAATATAATGAACATGAATTTAATGAAAATTATTGAGCGAATTCTTCTTAATAACTTACCGATTCTGAAACTGACTCTTCATCAGATTCAGATAGATCTGGTGGTTGGCGGGATAGTTCCGTATCAGTATCCGAATTTTCGCTGGGTCGCTTATGACGTGTGTCAGACGAGGCCAACGATAAATTGGACGATGTTGACGATGAGGCGGAACGAGAATTTCCAGCTATGACGGTGGGTATACCAACAGCTGCAGCAGCATCAGCAGCTGAAGCTTTCAGTTTTTGCTTAATAGCTGCTACTGCTCCAACACGTGAAGATGTTCCAGAATTGTTATTGCCGGTACTACCGTTTCCGCCATTGCTACCATTGTTTTTTGTAGGAGCTGTGGCATTCTGCGATGTGTTCACTAGTAATGACAGGGGATTTGTTTTTATTTGGTAAATTTTTGCCTTTGCCGATGCAGTTGTGGAAACAGCCACGGTTGAAGCATTGTTAGCGGATTTTTTATTTGTGGATCCTAATGCTTTACCGTTGCTACTGCCGCCGGCTGGACTAAAGGACGTTGTTGTATTGGCAGGTGCGTTCGAAACTATTGCAGGAATAGATGACGGATTAGAGGTGTCGGTGTTGTTACTACATCCAGTACCGCTATCAGTACCAACTCCCGTACTTGTGATTGTTGACGCTGGATCAGGTGTTGTACCACTAACGCAATCGGCCGCAATGGCGTTTGCGTTAACATTGGCACTGGATGCGGCAACTTTGGCGGCTGCAATTTTAGACATTTTACTGTTATTCTTTATATTGATGCTAGTACTGCTATTGCCATTAACGGCGGCGGCTGCGGGAACTGCGGAAGCAGAATAATTATTATTGTTGCTTATAAGTGATTTAGTTGTATTAATTTTACTGTTATTATTGTTGGTAGCCGTTTTTTTGCTGCCTGCTTCTGGGACAACTGCAGTTATACTTTCGCTACAACTATCAGTATTGATGGGATTAGCGGTCAAGATTTTTTTGTTTCCTCCACCTTGTTGTGTTGCATTCCTTGATAACTTTTTTAAGGAGATGTTGGTTGTGGTAGTTCCAGATGTAACAGCGGCGGCTGCTACAGCTGCTAATTTAAGACTATTGTTATTGCTTTTATTGTTGTTGCTGTTAACGTTAACTGCTTTCTTTATTGATTGCAGGTTCGCTGACTGCTTCAATTTGCTGGCAGTAGACTTTTGAGCTTTAATTGTTGAAGCCACGGTAACTGCTGATGTTGATGCCGATGCGGGTGTTGTTGTTGTATTATTTATATTAGACACTGACGTTGGTGTCGACGTTGTAGTTGTTATAGCAGTAGAACACACACTTAAGTCGTTACTTTTATCATCATTATTCATTTTCCACCGTTTTTTTTTTTTAATTTTTCACTACACTATGCGTATAAGCGTGAATATTAATATTTCACTTTGTTCTGTTATAAATTTAATCACTTTTTGATTCGTTTTAGATGTTATTGTTCCACTTAGATCTATATATTGAAGATTTTCTAATGATATAGAAACGATACACTTAAATTATGTATATACATATGTGTAATTTTTCTTAATGTAAATTTTAAAACTACACTGATGAGAAATACGTACTTTGTGTGCTATTGCAGAGCTGTGCAATGAAAAGAAAGAAAAGCAGAGTAGAGCGACTTTAGGTCGGCTTATTCTATTCGTTGTTTGTTCCTTTTATTCTAGCCCTAAACGTGTTTACAGTGTTGCCATCAGAGTTGCAACAAAGCGAAAAAGAATCTTTGCAAATACAACTCTGAGTAAAAGATAATTATTAAACATACAAATTTTGGACTACACTTAACAGATGAAAAATATTTTTCTGCTACTAATAGAAAAAAGAAACAATAATATTTTGGACTACAGTATTTGCATTTGAAGCACAATACTTGTCATATGCAATACTTCTACTAACTTATATTTTTGCTAAGTGGCAACGTTAGTTATCATCGCCATTTCGTCACTTTCTCATTTTCTTTTATAGACTATTCTACCTTGCGTCTTGCACTTTTAAAATTTTCCGTTTTTCCGACTATCCTCTAAATGGCGAATATTCGTTTTCGCTAAAAGAAATTCCTCGAAGCAGAATTCAAACCAAGAGGAAAAAATTACGTTTTTCAAACAACAAAGCAGGGGCGTTTACACCGTACATTGACAAACTCTTATATATTTAAATTATAATTCTCATAATTGCAGGGTTCTAAAAAAAAACTTTGAACTTTACTTCTTTTAGTGTTGTAGTTGGAAGAATGCTTAATCTTGTCAAATACAATGGCATTTTTTAAACTGCGAAATAACTACAAAAAAATTTAAACATTCGCCATGGCCTTTTTCCGACTTGTCACTCCATTTTCCTAGGTAGTTAAATATATTCTAGATGGCAACTATATGTGTATAAACAATATTATACTACCCTATCCAATGGTTTAATCCTCCATGAAAATTATCTAACAAAAGTAAAACATTTGAAATATTAAATACTTCAATTTACATTTTACACGACAACCGAACTATGATCAACCAGCCGAACGGACGAGCCATAGGCACCTACCGAGCGAACGATTAACATTTTTCGAGACTTCTCGGAAGCAAAACACAAAGCACAAGTTAAAGAAAAAATGGTCACAAAGTAGAAAACGAATAGCCAGCGGAGCCGCACTCACATCGCCTCACTCATTGCTCCCTATACACACTCATGCACACGTATTTCACATAAGCTAAGTGTGTAATGAAAATTTTTTCTCGTGAAAGGCAAACTTTTCAAACGCAATTTTATGATTATATCTTTTATTTACCGCACTGAAATTATGATCAAATAACACTCTGCCACTTTAATTATAGTTTTTCAATAGTTTTAAGATTTACCGTTGCGATTTTCTAGCAATTTTTAGCAATTTCCTGCTGCAGCGATATCGTTTTCGGTATCGTTCCGTCACGAACGAACGACAGGCACGAGGAACCATTCGTCAGTTTTAGACAAGAAGAACAAGCAGGAAATAACGAGAGATTATTATTGCCACCTGTAACAATTGTTTTTAGGAGTTTTGCTCAAAACAAAATCATGTAAATTTATTTTTAAAATAATGTTTAATTGTCTAATTAAATATATTTTTACAAATAAAATTTCTAATTGCACAACTAAATAACAAAAAATTATATAATTTATTAATTAACATCATCAAACATAAATGACGGTTATGGTATGATATCTGCGAGTTATCTCGTATTAACCGTTTGTACTTCCTCCCCTTCATGGATAAGTTATCATTTTATAGAAATGGATAAAATATATATGTAAGATTTTTACTTATTTTATTATGTGCAATCAATTAAAACATCAACTAAAACAAACCTACTAATTATGTACGTAATGAAGACTTTAGAAAACCACTCAATTTTAGGACCAGTGAAAGAAGTGAAATCGTTAGCAATAAATTGTTTTCGATAGCAGGCGTGAGCAATGTTGAGTTTGTATTTTAACAATATTGATTGACACTTTTATATATTAGAAATTCATTGTTCCCAATAAGTTAAATGTAATTAAGCTCATATGTATAAAAGTCATTCCAATTATAGTGATCTGTGAAGTGTGGAGATTATGTAATTGTCCAGATTGTCAACTCCTTTAATTTTATTTTGCCATCTCTGTAGACAAAACGAATATTTATAGAAAAAGGAAATGTCAAATTTGATTGCGTTATTCGAATTGATACAACAAAAGTTAACCGCTACTTAAATGGGTAAATTTAGTGAATTTTTGTTTATTTAATTTTATATCTTAGTTGTTAAAAATTTTTTAATTTTTTTTAGACGAACGGCTGCAACAAGTATTTCATCTGCGACCTTTACAGGAAGAAACCATCGCTTACCGCAATAATATGAAACTTTACCGCACACTCATGAAACAAACATGCAAAGCTGAACTTCAGAATCTTGTAAATAATTACATAGCTAATAAAAGACCAAATATTGATCTAAACTAATTGCAGGTGAATGTAGAAATGAATATTGCGGATAAAGAAATGAAAATGCCTGACCCAAAAACAGTACCACCAGATTTCAGTGAAAATGAGGATTTAACACCAAAGGTAAGAGAATATATTTTCAATAAATATTCTTGATTTATTGCTGTTCCTTTTCAGATAGATGCACTATTGGAAGACGTGAGAACAACGGCGATTGGAATGGATCTGCTATAACTTATATCTATGTAATCCCGTTTGATTTGCGAAAAATTCCATTGAGACATCTGTATGTCATCTGCAAGCATTCGAAGGACGGCTGCAAAGACTGCATAAAAAAATAAAATATTAATACAATTAAAACTTCAAATATAAACTTACATTAAAAAGTGTAATAATTGGCTTCTTTTGGAAAAGACTGCCCTTTGTTCGAATTATCAGTATATAATGCACATCAAGCTAAAAAATAAAAGTAAATTAGTTCTACTGGAAAACCTTAATTTGTTTACATACATCTTCGATAACTTCATTTATTACTATATCATAAATATTGTTCGTTGGAATGAATAAATTTGAGGTTCGCCCTAGAAATCGTACCGTATGGCATTGAAGTGCAAGATCCAAGCAAATAATAATTTTTTCTGAAAGATACGTCATTAAAGAAAACATTTCACATATAAAATAAAAAAGTACCAGTTTGAATTAATGACATTAAGTTGAATATCCGATATAGTAACCACAAGAGGCAACTGAGGTCACATAATATGTGTCCTTTTAAGATTGTCACGTTTGTGGATACCATTATGATATAAACAATATAAATAATAATAGTCATACATATATGTTTAATTCGTTGACATCTCTGTAAGACATATTGTAAATTGGTCAGTTCTAACTCAATAGAATCTTTGCCACATTCATGCACAGTGAGCTGAAGATCTGGTGATTTATTGCCACTATACCGTTGACTTAGGCTTTGGTATGTATAAATTTGAGTTGTGCACTCTGGAGATGGAGAAGGCATTGGATATTCGCTTTGTTGATTCTCAAAGAATAATTGTAAAAGCAAATCCTACAATTTTTACTTATTTATATTATACTACTTGTAAATTCGCCTTGATTATTGTTTTAATTACTTCACCCACTTATTATTCCGGCTGTCAAAACTTTTATTGACGTTTGTTTTACTGTTCTCATTCGCAGGTGTCAGTGTTTCGTACATGCAGGTTCTATAAATTGTTTAAAGTTGCATAATCAAAATAAATATTTAGCATAATCTTATTTATGTATGTGCTGTAGTTTAATATTTGTTACAATTTTTATAATCAATGGAATTGTATGGCTTTCTTGAACAAAATATGTAAGTATAACATACAAAATATTTTTTTTTTGCCTAAATTGACGAAGCGCGTTGTTTCTGTTCGTTTATTGTGTGTTTTATGTATTGTCAATCTTTTCTTCTCTACACACGAATATTCGTAAATATTGACGAACAAGAAATAAACAGTGCATTGGGAAGGACGCCAGTCGCCTGATGGACTTTTATAAAATTAGCTGATTATTGTGGCCGATTCGAGAAATTTTTATAATTGATTTTGTACAATGGATGGATAATATAGAAAAGAATGATAATTAGTCATTAAATTGGTTCTAAAAATATGAAAGTGTATTTTGCAAAACATTTTGATGTTTTTGAATATCTTACTGGCTAGTGCGACATCTCACGACTTATGACTTTCTGAAAAGTACAAATAAAAAATTGTATGTGTGAAATTACATCAAAGTTACGTATATATGTATATATTCTATTAAAATTTGTAAATACAAATTACTCTATAAACTAAATTATAAATATAATAGTGAGTACAGATGTGCATTGTAAAAGCGATTTGTTTTTATTTTATTTAATATTATCTTTATGACTTGGTTGTAACTTTGCAACACTGTGCTTGGCGCCGCCATTTTCGAATGACGAATATCGGAACACACACACACAAGCGATGTATTCGTTCGATCGGAACAGTTGGAATCGGGCAAGTCAAATTTTTAGCGACCGATGAGACGACGACAGCTCGATTGTAAAAGCTGCGAATTTTTATGTGATTTTGTAAATTGTGAGGGCTAAGAAAATAAAGAAAAAGTCGCTAGTGATTTTATCAAATTGTATACGAGTGTGAAACAATAAGAAATATGCGTAAACGCAAGTTGAAGTGCTAAAAAGACGAATGCAAATATAATTGAAATCAGGCGAGCATTAATTACGATTAAAATATATATATAAACTGAATTGAATCAGAAAGGAATGGAAAAGTGAAATAGTGTGGCCAGCGCGAAAAACGTGAACATATAGCAATTGAATATATAGCAAAGAACATAAAGACATCGCGGTGGAGATCTTTGGGATTTTGCCGATTTCATTTCATCATTTGCGGTAGCTGCGAGTACGAAAAAACAATTAAGTTAATTTTTCCTAAGTCGTGGATATAGAATCTCACTGATAGTAAATGAATATATACATATATATTTTCCAATTTGGAATTTTTGTTAGTTAAAAGGTGAGGTGAAGGTAATCGTGTTAATATGGAGTCACGGCATGAAGTGCGAAGTGTTTGATATGTGAAATTGTATGCAGAATAGAACCGCCCGCTACTTCAGCATTATTTGCCGCAAAACGCCCCACCACAATGCGCCCACCTCAATCCATATTTTTTTTGTTTTGAGGTGTTTCTTTCGTATACTCTCGTGTGTGTACAACACGTTAGCGCGTCACAACTGCAGCCGTAACAGCTCGTCGGACGATGTCATCTATCAACCAACATTGTCGTCTTTCGCCCCCCTTGTCGACAAAAGGCGCACATGTACTTGTTTGTTGCGCTTAATTCATTAATGTTTTCAATACTCGAAGGGCATTTGTAAATATTATACAATTTGTTTTGGTTCTTTTTAAATTTGTTTTTATAATCAAGTTTGTTTCATCATTTCGTTTTTCTTGTTTAATTTATGAAAGTCTATGAATGGTTTAGGTGAATGTGTATTTTGACCAGATTATTGGTCGTTTCTCGTGTTTTCGTTTATTTTCCTCCTCGTTTTTAACTTTTTCACCCAAAAGTCTCTATTGTGTTGATGCAGCTATTCGTGTTCAATGGTGAATTTTCTTGTGCCGCTTGCTTACTTTTGTGGTGAGTTGATGCATATAGCGTGTGTGTATCCATTATTTTGTTAATTGCTCTCGCTGGATTTTCGTTTTATATATTTTATAAATGTCGATGCATTTATTTCCTAATACCAAATATTCAATATAAAATATGAGTGTAAATGTGATAAGTAGATTATTTTATTAGACCTATATAAGTAAGTAAGACCTCAAAGAGAACAAAAACACTTCACCTGACTACCTTGGCGAGTGCATTTAGAGCATGATTCAAATTATGAGCATTTCGGGGTTATAGTATGGACAATATCTGAAACTGAAGAAAAAATATTTCTTTATATTGTTTCCCAGTAGATTAAGTGCAATTAACGACAATCTGCGTAACCGGTATCGATAGTCCAGAAACTATTTATGAAATGTTTAACGCGAATACAACAAAAGTTTCACCATTAAGAGACGAGTTGAGGCGTATATTTACCTTTAGTATAAATGTAAACATATATGTACTACCAACACTACCGTTTCCACAACAGTCGGGTCTATAAAACCGGAACGGATCTGGATTGCTAACAAATTATGTCAAATTACTCGTAAAAACATATGTACATACATTGTATGTGTGTATATCTTAAGCAAGTTTTTTTTTTTATAAATACTAACTTCGTAAACTGTCAGGTATCCAAAAGTCTGATTCTTTTATCACGGGAGTATTGTTCCCAATAATATATTGGACCAATTTCTCCTGCCCACAACAATAACAATTACTGTGTATTTATGTCTGATTATCAGTAAGGTCGCATTTGATTACCAGTGATATTTAGGGAAACGAAAATATGTAATTGCATTTAAATAGTTATCTACAAGTTTAGCCTGTTAAATTGTAATATATTACATAACTTGATGTTTTATTCTCAATGACAAATAGGTAATATATAATGAAGTCAGTAAAATTCAGAAATTCACACGTTAGAATTAATGCGTAAATTACAATGATTAATATTTGAACAAATTCATCATTATCACAAAGTGATTTTAAAAAGTTTAAGTATCTAATCGCTGCCTCAATTGATGAAGAACACAAAAAATTATGAATTAGTGATGCCAGCACCATTTACGCTCATATGGATGCGGCATATATTGACTTTACAATTCCACGGCTGTGAATACACTGTTTTTATACTCTGTGCGAATTGCCGGCATTGTTTCTAAACAGGTTTACTTTAAAGTTTTAACTTATTGTGTTTTTGCAAGGTACATACTTGTATCCGTATTAATGCTTCATACCAATAGACTTCATATAAATTTCGAATTCCAATTTTTGTGGAGAGATTTGTAAGGTTGAAATTAAACAGACATCTATGTATGTACATACATACACGTATATAAATAAATATTGTTCTGGGCTTGCACAATCAATCGCTTCCAATGAATATTCAGCTGATAAGTCAAGACGCCATCATCAATGGTGACCGTCGCAAGGTCTGTTATGAAAGTTGTGTGTCTGATGTTCATTTACTACATAAATAGTATATTTGTATAAATGTACTAAATATATACGTACATATCTTTGTAGATGTCTACATACCATAATATTTTGTTTAGTAAATATTTGTTTGTTTTTGTTTTATTAGTTATTTTGTTCGTTTGTTCGTTGCCGAACTGACTTCGGTCCCGCATACATTTTACGTCTTTTCGAGTATGTTTAGACATGCGAAATGCGCGGTATCACGTTCATTATGCGTATATTTTTTTGCATATATTAAACAAATGTTTGCAATTTTGGTGTATACTTTTCTTTAGGGTTTGTAAATTCTTGATGAATATGATTCCTTGGATTATTATATACCTAACAATGATATATTAAGTTTGCCATGAAGTTTGTAACACCCAGATGGAAACGAGGGATACTTTACAAATCATATACATATGTACTTATATAATGATCAGCGTGCTGAGGAGATTTAGTGATGTCCGTCGTTTCGTCTTTATATTCGTGAAATTTTGCACATGACCGTTTCTACCCAGGAGCCTGCTCATTTGTTGGAAAGGCCCATATCCTACCACTATAAGATATAGCTGCCACATAAACTTCGACCAACTCAAGCATAGCTTATTATTCTAGGAAGCTTAATCTTGGCCGGATAAAACCAGGGTCAATTCCAGTAACGTAGAACCGGCTGTCGTGGGAATTATATAAATTGTTACATAATTGTATAAAGTAAAGCGCTATCTCTCCGACCTTTCTCACTTCTTCGCTGCAGAGATTAACAATCTCCAAGAAGAACAGACTTGAGCTTAATATTGCAGTCGATGGCGTTAAAATTCTGACTGTCTATAACCCTAAGATTTTAGACGTGAAACTAGACATACTGCGCCCCTTCACTTCTCATACGACCGCTATTATTGCCAAAGTACAGAGCCACAAAAAAATCCTCAAGTACATGGGCAAAATACGCAGAAATGTTGTTGGCAACATACAAGGCAATCGGGCGACCGGGTCTTAACTACGCTGCACTAATATAGTCGCCCGAATGCAGTGAAACGCAGACGAGAAATTTTATAATATGCCAGAACACTGTGCTCCGCACCATAAAGGGATGGCTGTTGATGTTTTCGATCGAACATATGTATACACAGTGAGGCCCGTACTCTCCCAGTTAAGGAGCATAATGAACTCGTCTCCAAGCAGTGTCTGCTGGGGTGTTTACGTAGAAACCATATTTGCAGACGACTGCTTGAAGCGGAACCGCCTCCTAGGAACATCAAGAGGTCCTTCCCTAACTACAATACACCCAGCAGACTTCGGACGCAACTAACTTCAGACATGCACTGATTGTTGTTGTTTTAACAGTTTCTCAGCCCCCGTTAGGATATTAAGTGTTATCTGTGTTGTCGACCAACAATTCCTTACAATTCCCACTATAGCCGGTTCTTCGTACCGGATTTGACTCGGATTTCATCCGACCAAGGGCTGTTTTTTTCGGCGATCTAATCGCGTTTGGATCGGTAAGTGTTAAGTGTTTGACATGCACTGATCGCCATCCACAGTGGAACCACAAACACCTTCATCCACTCCCTCTCAGTGAATGGCGTACTCGGAGTCAAACCACCACCCATTGCAGACGACGAGCTTGAGTTGCCGCGAGATTCTAAAGTGACCCCTGCTCAGCTTCGTTCTGGATACTGTAGCAGGTTAAACTCCTGATCTGTAACTTTTAGAAGTTTGGTACAAAGTTGTTGTTTCTACAAAATACCAACTTAAAGTCAAATTAATATCCTGACCGCTTCCATTCCCGAAGATTGGTTAAACTTTATTAACGAAAAGCTTACTTTAACCATAGGTGAAAAACTAAGAAAATACGGATGAAACTCTAAAAATAAATTTCATATGCCTTCCCTTGTATCATAGACCATGTGCTCTACGTCACGTAGTCACTCACTTTAAATGATATATAGTTAGTTTCATACGGCCCATAGTTTTGGCCATAGTTACGTGCAACATGTGGCTATGTTTATACTGAGGTTCTCGCTGACAACATCTTTCTTTACGTTTTTTTTATTTGGTTCATCTATCATTGGCACTCCCTATCTCAGTACAACACGAAACTTACAGGCATTCATAAAACCATTAAAGTTAGCTACATTTATTAGGGTGGGTACTTGTATAAATTTACCGACTTGTTATTTGTATGGACATGCATTTTGTGTGCGGAAAAGCGCTGGAATTTCAAAGTCTCAAGCATTACAAGTTCGTGTAAGTTTCAACGTCCGCTGGTTGCGTTCGGCGGCAGTGTAAACACTTACTAATAGGGGGTTTGCGAAAACTTTTTGCGTTCGCTAGATGGCGGCTGCTTGTGGGCCATTGTTTGGGGCCATTGCATACCTACATATGTATGTATTTTCAAATACAAACACGTTTTTGTTTGTTGTAAGTTAACATGTAGATGAGCATTACTCACGCCATTTTTGCAGTTTCATTGCGATTTTTTGTTTGTAAACAGAAAGTTTCGTTTTCGGGTGTGTATACCTACTTACCTACCTTTTCCCGATCTCGCTACAAGTTTGTGTATTTCGCATTTAACTATTCTTGGGCTACACACTATTCCGCTACGTTCGGTTTGATAATTTGCCAAGATGTTTGTCTTTACACATTTCGTATCCAACTACAATTATATACACACATCCATAGTTTACCTATGGGAATAAAACGAAAGAAAGAAAACAAAAATAAAAATAAAATAAAAAACAAAAACTTGACTGTATTGAAATTGAAATGCAGATCAACAAAAACATATTGACAACAAAAATGCAAGTATTTACAATTTAAACTTTTTTTGCCGCATGCATAGCACAGCAGCGAAGAAACTAAGCGTGTGATGACGCTGTTTATTTGCTTTCACAATTTCATTCATTCATCCATTATATGGTTTTATGTATATGTTTGTGATACTCTGCGTAATACAACAACAATGTGTATTATGCGGTTTAGTATATTATTCAGCGTTTAGCGCCGCCACATTATGAGTGTTTTGACCTTTTTACGTCGGAAGCGTCACCAATGGTAAAGTTGATTTCGAATTTGTAACAAAAATTTTGACAAAAACAAAATACCGCTGTTAATGAGCGTAGTTGAAAAAAGTATGAAAAGACAATTTTTTTTATTGAAAAAATACGTCAGAAAACTGGTATTTCGGCGTAGTAAACAACAGGCGAGACGAAATTTTTTAATATGTATGATTTTTGCAACTTGTGATTACGTAAGCCCTATATGAATGGCTAAGATAAAATTGTGCATTTGAAAAAAGGATTGCCATCCTATAAAGAAAAAACGATAGTACTTGCAATTATAATGTATTCAATTCTATTTTAAAAGTGTTTAAAGAATCATAAAGACTTTTTAACCAATACTATGTATTTCGGTTTATGTAACCGGAAGGGCCCAAATTTAAATACGTCTAGGGGTATCAATACGCCTGATTTCGTCAAAATTATTTCCAGAATATTTTCTATTGCTACAACAATAACAAAAAACACTAATTTGTCTACCACAATTAGCAAATAATCTGCTGCTCGCATCGATCATTCTAATCACTGGTTAACTGTTTTCTGAATCCCTCTGGGAACCCACCTAGAAGGAAATGTCGGAGACCCTATAAAATATAGATATAAATGATCAGCTTGAAGAGCTGAATCGATTTAGCCGTATCTGTCTTTCTGTATATACGCGAAGGATTTTTTTGATATTTATCTGAAATTTTTCATTCGTGCTTTTCTCCTCAAGAAACTGTAAACTTTTTTTTTGTTTGTGGAGGGTATGATAGCTTGGGTGTGAACGAAGTTAACTTCTGCATATACTCAATTTCGCTATTCGTAGTCATTCTGCACGCTTGACTCATCGTTCTACTATGAATTAAATCTTATAGCACGTGACAAAAATAATATATGTAGGTCACAATATTAAATAATTAATCATACTGCGCTTCCAAATAATTTAAAGTATCATTGATAAAATGCAAAAAATCTTCTAAATGACATTGACGTTGGAAGATCGCCGAAACAGATAAGAATGTAGAGCTTTTCGTTCCGAATACAGCATCGTCTATGTACTGGAACGACATAGGCCACGATGCAATGGCCATAAATATTTCGCAATCTTATTTCTTTCTATATATGTATGTGTATGTGTTTTCTTTGCTTATGCACAAATACATATGTATATGTATGTGTTTATAAATATTCATATATATTTTTAATATATTTTAAAAAGTTCTTTTTTATGAAAATATTGTCTAATGTGGTTTTAAAAGTCTCTTTATATTAATTTTTGGTTAATGCTGGTTATCAATGTATGAAAAATGTTGTGTGGAAAATGTTTCCAAAAATAATTGCTATTTATATTAATAATTTTAATTAAAACGTTTAAACATTTATTTCAAAAAAGTGCGAACGATCAATATTCCAATATACTGATGTTAAAATTTCAAATATTTTGTAATCTCCTAAACTTTAGAGTAGTAGAGATTACTGTAACTATAACTGATTAAACATTTTTCCTCAATCTTTATTTGCAGATTATTTTCGCAGCGCGAACATTACTTCCATATGTATATCCAAACTCCAGAAAATTGTTGAAAAACAATGACATCAAAAAGATTTGTGAAATTTGAATTCTAAATTCAAAGCCCCATACAGTAATCTTCCGTAAGTTTGAGGACTCTAATTATTGTTATTATTATTTTTTTCAAATACTCTATTTTTTAGTAAACTCTCTTGTGTAATTCCTCCAGTTTATTTCAGCACCATAAGCTGCAGGAATAAGCTGTGTATTAATTAATTGTCTATTGTCTGCAATACATACATACACACGCACACACAACATCAGGTAGTTGATTAACGTGAGAGAGCAACAACTATCGCCAGCTTTCAAAGTGTACGTATTGTACTAAGCGTAATACTAACAATTAGCCTAATGGTATTGTTAACTCTAGATTTTTATGTTGCAGACAGAAAAGTACGAGTTAGCTGCTGATCGTACTCTGGAACTTGTGGGTAATAATATATTCAAAAGAAAGCTTAGAGTTAAAATTAAAAGATTGAGAGCATACAATTTTGAGGAAAATATGACCACAGATACCCGCCGACGTGTTAAATTGTACGCTTTGAATGCGGAGCGGCAATGGGATGATCGCGGCACAGGACATGTATCTTCGAATTATGTCGACAGGCTTAAAGGTACTTTTCGCGCTTACATAATCACTAAAATATATTCTTTATACTAAAAATATGATTGTCTCTTTCGCAATAAAAGGTATTTCATTGCTGGTGCGTGCCGAATCGGATGGTTCTTTACTTTTGGAAAGTAAAATTCAACCCGACACCGCCTACCAAAAACAACAGGACACACTGATCGTTTGGTCAGAGGGCGACAATTTCGATTTGGCGTTAAGCTTTCAAGAGAAGGCTGGTTGTGATGAAATATGGGAGAAAATTTGTCAGGTAACTGAAATACTTGTCAATCAGTCTACAAATAACACGTTCATATTTCTTTTATTACTCAAAATTAAGCTTCTATGTACATGATTTTATTTAAAATAAATATTAAAATAAATTTTCACAGTACAATTTTTTTTTTGTGTGATACCTTGAGCTATTTAACATGTATTGATATTTTCCGATTTACAGGTTCAAGGTAAAGATCCATCGGTTGAGATCACTCAAGACATCGTTGAGGAATCCGAAGATGAACGTTTCGAAGATATGTCCGACACGGCACCGCCCATCGAATTGCCGCCCTGTGAACTGGCACGTCTGGAGGAGATCTCCGAAACCATACAGAATTGTTTGACCACACCGTTGCGAAAAGAGAAACTTTCCATGGCTTTGGAATCTGAAAATTATATCAAAAAATTATTGAATCTATTCCATGTATGCGAAGATCTCGACAATACCGAAGGTTTACATCATCTCTTCGAGATCTTCAAGAACATATTCCTATTAAACAAGAATGCATTGTTCGAGATTATGTTCGCTGAAGATACTATTTTCGATGTGGTTGGCTGCCTAGAGTATGATCCCAGTTCCACTCAACCAAAGAAGCATCGTCAGTATTTAAAACAATGGGCCAAGTTCCGCGAAGCAGTGCCGATTAAAAATCAAGATCTGCTCGCTAAAATCCACCAAACGTTCCGTGTACAATACATACAAGACATCATATTGCCAACACCATCGGTATTTGTCGAAGATAACATGTTAAACACGCTATCCAGTTTTATATTCTTCAATAAAGTGGAAATTGTCACACTTATACAAGAAGATGAGCGCTTCCTGGTGGATATGTTTACCATTTTAACAGATCCAAGTACCAGCGATGCCAAGCGTCGCGATATTGTGCTATTCTTAAAGGAATTTTGCAATTATGCACAGAACTTGCAACCACAGGGCAAAGACTCTTTCTACAAGACACTCACCTGTTTGGGTATACTGCAAGCTTTGGAGATAACACTGGTGATGAACGATCAAAAGACAAAGTCGGCTTCAATCGATATACTCACAGCGATTGTGGAGTTTTCACCGTTGGTGGTGCGCAACTACACACTACAGCAGCTCAATCGCACAGAAGGTGTAAGTACCCCTCCCCTATAACTAAATATGCGCTAACAGACTCATGAATGATTTGTTTATTTGTAGGATCGTATGCTATTGAATATTGCCATTGAACAAATGTTGAGCGATTCCGAGCCCGAACTCGGTGTCGCAGTGCAATTAATGGGCATCATAAAAATTTTATTGGAACCCGAAAGTATGCTAACGGAGAAGGCAGATTTTTTGAATTTCTTCTACAAGCACAGCATACAAACGCTGATTGGTAAGTGGCTCAAGCACGCTTCACGCTTAAAAGTGTTTGCATTTGTGGAACAACTTTTTTTTATGTAATTTACATTTCTTATTTGTACAGCTCCACTACTTATTAACACAATCGGCGATCGTCCAGATAGTGAAGACTACCAAACCGCACAATTGCTTGGCATTGTCCTGGATATATTGTCATTTTGTGTGGAACATCATACTTATCATATTAAAAATTTTATCATACAAAAAGATCTCCTAAAGAGAATACTTGTGCTTATGAAAAGCACACATACGTTCCTCGTACTTGGCGCACTTAGACTTTTAAGGAAAATTATTGCACTTAAAGACGAGTTTTATAATAGGTAAGTGAAAAGTAAATTATTTACCTAGAATTTTCTATAAATTGCAATATAAAAAGGAGTATCTTTTGGTTGTGAGACTTGCCAGCTCGATTAGAAGCTCATGAATCAGGTTAATTCTACATTCAATCAAATAGAATTTTAAATGGAACGTGTAGAACCATTTCTATTTTGATAATATTCGTTGTAGGTTCCCAAGGCATTTAGCTTGTTTAGGTCGCAAAGTACCCAAAGTTAAAACGGACCATGGGTTGTATTTCGACAGCATTCTTAAAACTATTGAGCAAATGTTTTAAGCCGTTTAAGGGGTTCTATGGGTTTTCTAGAACAAAAAACACTATTTTCAAAATTCCTTTTTCATATAAAAAATTTAATATTTTAATCAAACTTTTTATTATTGCAAAGGTTATTTTAATTTACCAAGGTTTTGTAAAATTTTCAAATGAAAATATTCAAAACTTTGCCTTTACGATGTAATTTCCGGCAGTTCCCCGGGAAAAAAGTTATCTTCGCATTTACGATAGAACTTCTTAAAAAGATCATATTAGGTGAAAAAACAACACGGGTTTTAATTAAGATCTAAACATATGTAGGTATTGTATGAAGAAAAAAAAAAAAAACAAAGTAAAAGTTGTATTTTTGGCTGACCTTTAAAAAATATGAAAATTTTTGTGAAGAAATTTTCTCGATGTTTTTTTATATAGCTGTAATTGAAAAAAATCTTCGTTTAAGACTCGTTATATCTCGAAGACCTGTGTAAAATTTCATTAAGTTCGGTTCAGTAGTACGCCCAAAATCGTGGCGTTTAAAGCTCAGCTGCAAATTTTAAAGGCTGCATCGCCAAAATTATTACGCAGATGAACTTAAGCATTTGGGACAATATTCTAAAGGTGTTATGAGATTAAATAAGACAATAAAAAAATAAATTTTTTGAGCCGTGAAAGTAATGTAATCTTTTAAATAGTTACTGGCTATCCAGAACTTCGGTGCACCTAACCTCACCTCAGCTCCAAGAAAATATTAATACGGGGACATACCTTCCCCAAATCTGTACTTTTGAACAATGTTACATGAATTGTAAATTTGCAGACGTTCTTTTTCACCCAAAAAGTTGCTCATATCTCATTACTGCCGATATCGGACCACTATAGTATTTAGCTGTCATACCAGCTGATCGATCAATATTTAGTCCTTGTATGGAAAACTTATTTGTGACAAAAGATTATCCATAGCAACGCTGTAATCTCTGCACATATGTACATAGCTGCCGTACAAACTTTCGGATCAAAATCAAATCCTTGTATGGAAAACTTTTGTATTTGATATAAGAAGATTTCTTATAAATTCGGTACAGATATTGTCCATGGCAACGGTAAATTGTTATCAACCAATCTTGCATATAGATGCTATATAGTTTGATCGATTAAAATCGAGATAAATACATTTTCATACACTTTTATGCTATAAGAACGGCACCTATGACGGTTATTTTAGGTTAGGAGCAGTCGAAGTTAAAGATTTTTTATTGCTGTAGTTTTTTTAATAGAACCGGTTATCCTGTCTTTCTCTTGCAGGCAATTTAGTATTTATTTTGTTGCTAATTTTTTCCAATTTTTTATTAAAATGTATTGAACTAACATACAATATTTAAATTCTTCTTTTTTTAACAGGCATATAGTTAAAGGTAACTTATTTGCACCAGTTGTTGACGCATTCATTAGAAATAATGGCAGATATAATTTACTCGAATCGGCTATACTGGAATTGTTTGAGTTTGTAAAACTTGAGGATATCAAAACACTTTGCGTCTACTTCGTGGAGAATTTCAGTAAAATATTTGATGAAATCGAATATGTACAAACATTTAAATATCTCAAAAACCGCTACGATCAGTATCAAGACCGAATAAAGGATCGCGACAAGATGTCGCTGGATACGTAAGTGGTCATATTTAACACATAAACTTTCAACAAAGCAATCATAAATACTGACAATAATATTTTATATTTTCTTACACACATACAGTAGCTTACCGATTATACGTAGTCGCTTCCGCCGCGATCCGCGACAGATGGACGACGAAGAAGAGATGTGGTTCAATGAGGAAGAAGATTTCGCCGATGAATATGATACTTACAATAGCGTGATGAAATGTATGTTTGTTGTTAGCGGTTTTAATTTAAATTTCGCATATTAATGTTTAACCATTTTCCACTTGGCAGCCGTCACCGAAAAGAATGGCCCTTCACAATCTCCGTCACAACAATCATCGATACAACAAAAATCGCCACCACAAGGCGCATTGCTAGGCAGCAGTAGCAGCGTGAATAGTTTGAGCTCCACAACGACCACGGCAACGACACTAACACCGGCTGTAGGCGTGAGCGGTGTTGGCGGTGTATCATCCATCAGCGGTGTGAGTCTCAGCGATGTGGTTTCAAACGCGTCCAACAGTAGTAGCCTTGACCATTCACAGTCTGCCGCTGCTGCCACACAGGCGCATTTAGGTGCAGCTGCTGTGGCCGCCAACATTGCGCTCCACCATCAACAGCAAACGGCATTGCATAATTTCCAACAACAACAGCAGCTAAATTTAAATAGCACCCTAGTGGCAGCAGCTGCAGCCGCCGCGGCTGGTGTGGCCAGTACATCGGCAGCTAGTGCCGCACATTTAGAGGCGCAAAATCAGCATCAACATCAACATCCCGAACATACACACGAGGATCCCGATATTGTTGAATTGCGTCAGCATTTGGTTTCCATTGTACCACAGCATCAAGAATTGGCATTAGCCGCTGCCGCAACGTCATCGTCAACTGCCGTCACAGGGTCCGCATCATCAGCGGTCGCCGCGCTGCAATCGCAGTCATTATCATCCACATCGATAGCGACACCATCCACTTCGAGCGCGTTGTCTGAGTCGGCGGTCGCCGCCGCAGCAGCAGCCTCACAACTGCTAACATCAATTGCATCGAGCGATGCCGTCGCCGCGGTGGCAGCGGCTGCAGCCGCAGCTGTCGCAGCCACAGTGACTGGCGTGACGCCCAATATGGGTAGCGGCGGTGGTGTAGTGACTGCGGCGAACTTGGCAGCGGCTGCAAATGCTGCGGACACGCTGGCGCTCAATGTTGGCAAGCACAACGATAGTGTCGATAATATGGGTAACGGTAATGGCAAAGATGGCGCTATTTCGTCCGTCGTGACTGGGAAGAAGGTAAGTTTGTGACTTGAATAAGCAAAGTGTTAATTTTAATGATTTTATAATTTTCGATTGTTGTATTTGTAGGGTCTCGTCGACTATGAGAGCGATTCAGGCGATGAGGATGACTACGAGGAGGAGGAAGAGGAGGAGTCGCCGCATCAGAAGAAGCCACGCATGGCATAGCAAAATTACGCTACAAATGCAGCGGCTGCAGCGGCGGCGGCAGCAGCAGCAGCGGCAGCGGCAGCTGCAGAATCAATTATTAAAACATTCGCAACAATGTCTTCAACACATTACAACAGCAACTGCAACAATTTGTAAAGCAATAGCCATATAAATGCAACGCTTGCAGTAGTAACCAGTGCCGTACGCAAGAGTACATGCCAACAGCTGCAACAACAACAACAACAACAACAATTACAACAATAGGTGTAACAGAAATACAATAAACATAGAGCAAACAATTAGCGATAATAAAACAAAAACAACAACACAACAACCAGTTTTGGTCAATGTGACAGAACAAGAACAACAATAACAACAAGTGCATCTAGCATAGCCAGCAAACTAAATAAGAAGAAGAATGCGAACACAAGAGCCTCTGAAGGTCTTGATTGTCTTGTTTATACTGACACTGCAGATGGATGGGACGGCAGACAAAATTTATATAAAATTAAAAAATTAAAGAAACGTACATACATAATTATACATAGATACATAAATACATACTACATACAAGTATATAACGCGTAATCTACTAGAGAATAAATAAAATAAAATAAAATGAAATTAAATTCGCAAAATACTAATTAAATAAATTTTGTCGAAGTATAAATACATGCATACATAATATAATTAATATATATATGAATGGAAGAGCTGAGTTGAGAGTATGTTGAAAGTCAAACAAAACGTAAAAGCAAAAAAAAAAAATAAATATTTTGAGAAAGATTAAAAAAAATACAACAACAAACACATCAAAAATTACAAATTGCTAGCAAGCAAGTGAAGGATGATGCCAGCTGAACACATACTTCATACATTTACTTTACGAATTAACAAAATGTAATAGTTGTCATCGTCGTTGTTGTCGTCGCAATGTTAAATTTAATTTAATGGGGACCGCTAAATTAATTTAAAGGATAATAATAAATACACTTAAAATAATGGTAACAATTTCTACTATATTAAAAAACAAACATCTGCAATGCGTTATAAAAAATGCTGTTGTTACGACGCAACGCCTGCAATGCCACTACTACTGAGGCCGGGTGGTTATGCTGGTGTCTTGTTGGCAGTGCAAAACTATTTTCTTGCAGCTGCTCACCTAACAACAGTCATTTGTGATAGCTCATTGCAAAAAATGCAAATAAAATGTTGAAATTGAAGGCGAAAAAGGAAATGAGTTGTAAATTACAGAGGAATTTGCTAAATTATGCCAGCCAGCGAAGTGTCAAACTACTTTTATTTTAAAGTAGAAACCTTGCTAGTAGTCCGACTGCGTTTAGAACTTAAAGTTGTCGGTAATATTTCCTGTATTAAATTGTTTTTTATATAATTGATCTTCTCTTTTTATTTTCAATTTAAATTATTTGTTATTTTTTCATGCTCAAAGCTTTTACGCAACGAATAAGTGTTTTTCGGCTATTTATAGTTTACAGCGCTCGTTCCTGCTAATTATAGGAAGTTTACTGGCTTACTAAGAAGCAGCAATTTTATTAAATTATTCATGTCAAGCAATCGATAGTAGTTTAACAACACCTTCGTACAACAACAAACCTACCGAACATTCACACCCACACCAATACACGCAACCAGCTGCACAAGTCCAATCACCTATTCACATTGAACCAAGTTTTAGAGAAATTATATATGATAATTAAATATTGAAAAATACGCTTAGCATTATTAAAACTAATAAAAAAAAAAACAGGAGTAATATACTATTTTTAACAGAAAAAAAAATTGGAAAGCAACGATTTTGTAATATATTATATAAAAATGTTTGCATATGTAAAGAAAAAAATTAAAATATATATTTACGCGCTTGCATATCAAATTTTATACCACATCTTGCATACACAATACATATATGCGCCCAAAATTATTTTATTATTATTTTTTTTTTATTTCCAAAAATTGTTTGAATACACAAAAACCATGGAATATGCACTCATGGCTTTAATGCCAGTGATTGTGTATATTTTCATTTGTTTTTGTCAATTTCTGTATAAATTTTAATTTTTTTAACTTAAATAAGTTTGGAAATTGCATAACTTTCAGTTTTATGTTTGGTAAAAAATTATTCAAAAACTTGTTTTAAACCACTTCTTGGTGAATGAATGCGTGAAAATAACGGTTTTTATAACAACTATTCGCTGTTCCATTAATTTTAATTGTTTCCGAATTAAAGAAAAACTTAAGAAAAACTTGCTGCATTGTGAATATGTGCCCACTACACGCTGGTCGTGCAACATTAAATGAATTTTTATAATTCATGCTTGTTAATGATTATTTAAGAGGGGAAGTAGAGGTGTTTTTACTTAAATATGTACTAATATAACAAATATAAATTATTTATTTGCTTAATTCGGTGAATTGTTAATTCATTTTTTTAATCATTTTATTTATTAATTAAATTTTATTTTGTAAACTCTATTTTGTTTTAAATTTATTTATTTTTTTTTTATTTAAATTAAAAAAAGTATTTAATTTTTAATTAATGTTTTTTTAACTAATTTTTTTTTTGTGAACTTTATTATTTATTTAAATTTTATTTTATCAAACACAAATCTTTTTCTACAAGAAAATTTCAACTCATTTCTTTTACGCCTTTCTACTACAATTTTTAAGAAGAGTCTCTTCTTCTAATAAAGCCTTGTTTCAGACATTTCCAAACGAATTCATATACTAACTTTATGAATAGAAAAATAAGTAAAATATACTTTGCACTTTCAAAAACACTCAAAAACTTAATTCCAAGATTTGAAAAACTAAAAAGAAAAATATCGAATTGTATGTATGTTTTCATTAGTTTTTATTGTAATATAAACAAATGCATATACTTTAGTATACATATTTTATTACGTTTAGATCCATACATATGCATAAATATATATTATGTATTATATTAGTTAAGTAAAAGAAAAGAACAAAATAATAAATGATATGTAAAGTATATCATTAATAAACGTATATATTCATATACAGACGCAAAACATATACACATACACACAGAAAACAATGATAATAACGTCAACCCGGCTCCATAGGCATTAACACAAACCGATCTATACATACATATGCATATATAGTTTACATACATTATACGAGTAAGGCTATTATGTAGATTGTAGCATAACGAAAAATTATTTCACAAGCGAGTACACTTAAAATTGCTTACTTCATATAATATATATGAGTACATACCTATTATTTCCTTCAATTATATTGTTTGTCTGTCTTTTTTGTTCGCTAATTTTCGAATCTGGTGTTTGCTGGGATGTTGTTCTAATTTCCGGCTTTTTGTGATCCCCGCTCTGCAGTGAAATTGGCTGCCTTAGGGGTGGTGTTAACCGCAAATTCAAAATTTTTTCTTAGAAGTGGACCTTACAAGGCCGTGTTCTACTAAGTGTCAGTTGTTAGATTTTGGTAAATTTTGGTTTTGAGTTTCGTACTAGTTTATAGTAAAAACATTTATCTGATTCGATCTTCGTATTCTTTTAATTTTGCAGGAATGTGACCAATTTATTTTCATCTAGGAAATTCTTGTGCAAAATTATTATTTTTCGGCAATTTAGAAGTTTCACTGCAAAGCCTGACATTCATGTTATTTTTATAAAATGCTTTTTCTTTTGTTTGTAATTTTGTTATTATTTATTTTATTAATTATTTTTTTAACTAATTTTTGTTATTTTTTATTTATTTAATTTTTTTTTTTTTATTAATTGTTATTAATTTATTATTATTTTTTATTTCATTTATTATTATTTTTATTTATTTTTTCTTCAATTAATTAATTTGATTTATTTACTTAATTATTTATTTAATTTTTTTTGTATTTATTTTTCTTATTGATATTTCTGTATATTTCCTAATCATATTTTATTTCCATTTAATACTAATTTTCTTTGTCTTTCGCTTAATTTTATAATTGTGATTTCAATTCTTTAAAACATTTTATATCTATTTAAAATTATTATTTATTTGTTTCAAAAATGAATAATATAAAATATATTTTTGTAAATATTTTTGTTTCATTAAATTTATTAAATATTTTGTTTTAAGTTATTTTGTATTATTTTTATATTTATTTTTTAAATTAAATTTTTTTTTAAATATTAAAATAAAATAATTTTTTTAACATTTTTTATATAACTTTGCTTTAATTTTATATTTTTTCTTGTTTTTTATTTAAAATCGATTAAATGACATATGTACTCGGCGAAAAAACCCACGCACTATACAGAGTGCTTTTTATATAGCGCAAAACTTGATTCATATTATTCTAAGTGAAATATTTTTCTTTGAGGATCAACCACTTTTATTTAGTTTATGTTTCAAGCATTTTTATATAAAAAACTTATAGTTTAACACTTGTTATAGTGAAAAATGTAAAAACACACATATAACAAACCACAGAAGTAAATTTTGTTATGAGCAATAATGTAATTTTTGAACAAGTTATTTACATATTTTATGTTTTATATGATTTTTATTTAGCATTAGAATACATAACGAATCAAAATAACAAATTTTGTATAAAAAAAATTCTTAGTATTTGTTAGAACACCCCCTCCTCCTAATAACCTCGGATATTTGTTTAAGCATCGATTCAAAAAAGCGTTGAAGATAATTTTAATTGATTTCTTCATTCGGCACAGCTTCAATAATGTTTTCTATTTCTTTTAGACTTTTTGAACGCTTTTCTCTTATCATTTTGACCATCATTTTGCCCAAATAATGCCAGCAGTTCTCAATTGGATTGAGATCTGGACTATTTCCTGGCCACGTGAGAGACCCTATTCCATAAAAATCTTTTTGTTTTGAAACCTGTAAGTGTTTGTAATAAATTATTGAAAAATCTATTTCAATATTTTTAGCTTTGGTTACCGCTTTGGCTCTATGACAAGGGGCTGAAATATCCTGAAAAAAAATTTTTTGGGCGTGTTCGGACAGCTGTTCAATAGTTGGCAAAACGCCTTCTCTCAAAATTCCAATTTATATTTCGGCATTCACAGATCTTTTTAGAATAATTAGCGGCCCAGCACCAAACTTGGTTACAGCTCCCCACACCATTGAATAAGGCGAATGTTTCCGGTGGGCCAAATACAGTTTTCGAAGAAACGCTCCCCTTTCCTACGACGCACTGTGGCATTTCCGTCGGGTTCCAACAAATTAATTTTCGATTCATCAGAAAAAATAACATTTCCCCAATCTGATGTAGTCCAAGTTTTGTGTAATTTTGCCCACTCTAGTCGCTGTTTCTTCATTCGCGTGTTGAGAAGGGGCTTTTTTGCTGGACGTCGCGGTCGGAATCCAAGATTTTTCAGCACATCTTGCATAGAACTTGTAGTTAATTTTACCCCAGTGGTTTCATAAAATGTTGCATTGATTGTTCCAGCATATTGAAAGCGATCACTAATGCACATCCGTTTAATTTGTCGTTCTTGACGAGGTTTTACTGTTTTCGGACGTCCACTGCCCTTTTTTCGAGCTAATCAATTAAAATACGTATAATTTTTAATTATAATACGCACGTTCCAATCCTTTATGCCTATTTCACGAGCTATTTGACCTTTGGATAATTTATTTTATATAAAGCTACGATTTCTGATTTCTTTTTTGTTGACCCCACCATGTTCAACTTTACTTGTTTTCACAACTTATTCAAAAGAAAATACCGCAAATTCTGTAATAAACACGTGCGGACGCTAACGGTTTTAACAATAAAAGTAAAATAATGTAGCCACATGACAAAACAGCCAAATAAGACAAATAGTGAATTTTGAGCAAATAGTGACAGTTCAAAATAGGAATATTAGAAAATTTTCGACTGCGTGGGTTTTTTTTTCGCCGAGTGTATATACTATTATTTGTAAACTTTGTTTCATTAGTTTTTATAAATATTTATTTTTTGATTTTGCATTTTTTTTGCTTTGAACTAATTGTTTTTTCTTTTAATTTTTTTAATTTAATTTTTATTTAAATTTTTTGTAGATATGTATATGTATGTATATCTATGTATGTTTTTAATTTGAATGACTTTTTCATTTTAATTTTTTTAATTGTAATTTTCATTAATTTTCAATTAACTTTGTTTCTTTTATTTATCTATTTGTTTTTATTTATTACATTATTTGTTGTGATTTGTTATTTTTTGTATTAATTAATTTATTTTTTATATTATTTGTTTATTTCTTTTATATTATTTTTGTTTTCATTCTCTATATTTTTTTCATTTATTTTTTATTTATTTTTGTATATTTTTTATTTCCTTTTTATTATATTTTTATATTTTTATTTACTTGTAAATAGATAAATATTTGTCATATTCACATATATTTTGTTGTTAACCTTCGTTCCGTGACTTCGTTAAGTCCACACACCTCGCTTTGACTGTTCGCTTATTAGTTTCCTGCCACTTGTTTCCTTCCACACGAGCGCTCAACGCTTAACAAACAGTCGCACATAAGTAAAATATGCGTATTAACGCTTTACGCACTCTCAAAATCACTTACACCTGCACATAAATACAGCTACACTTACACACCCACACACTTATATATATTTGTACATTTTCAATAAGGGCATACATTTTTGCTTTGCTATTAAAAGAGAAAACGCAAAAAAACCTAAAATTATATTGGCGAAATTCTGTGCAAAGTTGTTGTTGCAGTGCATCAAAGAAACAAAATATAAAAACAAAAATCACATAGACGAAATGAGGTATGTTAGTTATTCTTAAACATAAATATGGATGAATGGATGAATATAAAGTTTTTATAGTTTATACTTACTATAATTATATGACTACTATAATAAAATAACTATCATTAACGCTATTATGATTAATTATGCAGTTACATTTATTTAATTATGTGTATATTACAAACATACATACATTTGCATATGCGTTTGTGTGTATGTATATATGTATCTGCGTCGTTGCAGCAAAATCCAGTTCACAACCCGCTATACATAACCACACTTCTTGTTAAAAGCACCAGCAATGTGACTTTCGAATTTTCCTTCACACCTTTCGGCTCATCACCGAGATTTTTTGATTTTTACACTTCCACGCCTAGGATTAGGCAACATTTTTGCAAGAAATTTTTGTAAAAATTATGAAATATTGTTCCTTGTTCTTTGTTTAAATGATTTTTTTCCCGAACACACACTTGTTTCACATGTTTTGCAGCTAACAAACAGCAGCGTTTCATATAACGAAAGTAATTAAACGAAATTTGCAAAAGCAGAAATAATAATGAAAAACCAACACATCAAATGCAAGAGGAAAAACTTTGTATTTTAAAGTTTTATTTACGTCTCCATATATAAACAAATATATATATATAAAAGTAAATTTATAAAGTGGAAAGAAGAAAAAGTAATAGATTAAATAATAGTTTTTAATAGTTTTTAAACAAAAAATAGTGTGCATTTTCTATTTCAAAAAACTCAGGGTTGAAAGTAAGAGGAAGCAAGCAGTAGTGTTTCCAGAAATAAAAGTCTTAGCCTGATCTGACCTAATGTTCACCACAATAACACCAAATATTGCGCTAGAGACAGCATGGTTCTTCGCTTGGTTTCTATCGAACACAGCTCGACGATAGCTCAGAGGAATAGAATAGCTTGCACCTCCGCAACTTAGTGTAGTGACATTTGCTTTATGGGACTCCAATGATTGTATTTCTGGCCAGCCGTTATTCACGGTAAATCACTCATCTATGTCGAACGAAGAGTTCCTATTGCTCTTTTGTTACCTTCCTTTCCTTAGAAAAGTTGCTATGTAAGTATAATTTTTTAAACAAACACTCTTAAGGTAAAGAATGAGAAGTACGAAGATCGGCTTCGACAAACATGTTATAAATATAACTGAGTTTTAGTGGAATCAATCGCAAACTTGGTCAACAAGCAGGTAAACGTGGTTTGAATAGAATATGGAATGGCATAAGAACTGTAATAGAAGTGCTGATAGAAGCTCTCTCGAGTTAGAAGAAGAGGAAACTATAAAACATCAATTCGAATGCAAGGCTTTGTAGAGGAAAAGAATCACAACTATCGGTCGAGCGTTTCTTGACGAAGTCTAGGAGCTGGCACCGTTAACAATTTTCATATTGATGAACTTCAACAGTTGCACGGAGTTGTTCAGAGAGGGACGATAAAATGAGGGAATTTTAGTTCCGGTGGTATCACAATGGATCTTCTAGTGCCGATACCTACGAAGTAGAAGATGCAAAAATTTCGACTCACGCAAAAATGTTGTGGTATTTAACAAAGTCTACTCTTATTCGACGTTCTTCGTACCTACACAATGAGACTGAATTTGGCAGGCAATATTCCGTTATAGCAACGATGGCCTCAGTCAACAATAGATATTTTTTTTTAATTTTTTTATTATTTTTTTTTATTTTTTTTTTTATTATTTTTAATTATTTTTTTAATTATTATTTTTTAATTATTTTTTTTTAAATTATTTTTTTTATTATTTATTTTTTTTATTTTTTTATTTTTTTATTTTTTTATTTTTTTATTATTTTTTTAATTTTTTTATTTTTTTATTATTTTTTTAAAATTATTTTTTTATTTTTTTTTATTTTTTTTTTTAATTATTTTTTAATTTTTTTTTAAATTATTTTTTTTTATTTTTTTTAAATTATTATTTTTGTTTTTTTGCAGGTGAGCGGGTGGAAAATGCCTTCCTTCCCTTCTCACATTTGTCTTTTATTAATCTGGCCGTCCATCTGCCGCTACTCTCGTTCGTCCATCTTCGAACGGCATGCCCTGTTGTTTTTGTATTCTTCTTTATTTGTTCTATTGCGCTCTTGTTATTTTCGGACGTTTTCTTTAGCTCCCACAACTTTTTCTTTTTGTATGCCAGAAGGTTAATTGGGTCGTTACCGCTTATAAAAAATATTGTATCGCCTGAAACTGTTCGTTAGGCTACGGCGTAGTGAACTCTGGCCACAAATTTAAGCTGGTTTTCCTTTTTAATCACGTCTGCCCAGATCTCAGCTCTGTATAATAGGAGGCTGATAGTCGTCGGCATTAGGAGCTTTCTCTATTCATGCCTGGGACCTCTTATGTTGGGAATTAGTCTGTTAAGTTGGGAACTGATTTTTGCTCCCTTTCCTGTGCCGTGCTGCCGTCTTACGCCTAGTAGAGATAGTTAGAACAACATCTGAACTAATCAACGACGCGAGAGCTAATTTGGAGTGCAGTTGTTGAAGTATAGCAAACCACATGACACCAGTTTTTGGAACTCTGGAAGAGACAGTCAAATGGGTGATAAAAGCCAATTGTAAGAAAGAAATGGTTCTCTATTACAACAACAACAACATATGTATTATCAAAATAAGATTTCTGGTTCTTACGTTTTAGATGAAGCAGCGTGAGTTAATCTTTGGGAAGTCTATAGAAAAATGTGCGTCATTGCAAAGAGGCTTACTGCATGAGAAATAAGTCGAAGTAGGTTCCTTTTTTGCATTTTTCGCAAAATAGTTCAAAGTCATTTCCTTTTAAACCACTATAATTAAGGTAACAGTAGTATGCGAAAAATTTGCTCAGTACCTATTTTCGCAATACGCCTACCATTTCCTTCACCCTCCCCTCTGTATGTATGTAAAGTCAACGTTAACAGGAAAGTGTTAATTTCATGTCTGAGAACTTAAAATATGGAATGCTCCTTAAAAAGAATTATGGCAAGCTGCCCATTTCACTTCGCACACATTTCAACAAACAAAAATGTATACTACACTTCGGAATTGGTTGTCAAGGCAACCACTTATGGTCAAAACAAATGTTAGCAGCGCCTTTGCGGTTCCCAGAGGTGCTACAATGAGAAATCACAGTCACTCGATTGCAATTGTCTATCCAAAAGCAAGTCAATTTTTCACGCTCTTAAAATGGCTACAGAGGATTCTTGGGTCTTGGATTCGTTGGTGTGCTTCTTGCACGGACCAGTCTGGAATGCGCCTTTACAGACATTCATAGAGGAAAAATCGTTAGGTAAATGAGTTAAGAGTTAATTGAAGCTTTTTTTCGAAACCTTTTCCTTCAACAAACTTTCTTTGGCTGCAGTCTTCGATCCCAATATGCATATCAATGAGGATAGTCCTGATATCGTGGCGATTCATAATGAGTATAAAAATCTGGTGGACTACATGCTGGGCAGTTTCATGGAGGAAATGCAAATCACGCCGGAACAATTTGAGACGGCATGCATGGAAGGTAGAAACCCGGACAATCATTTGCATTTTCATCAGGGACTCTTTCAGCAGGTGGGTATACAAGTATTAAAAAAAAACCGAGACCAATATATAGAAATTTTTTGCGCTCCTTAAACATTTAGATTTGGGCGGCGAATGATATCAAAATGTTCATACGCATGATGACCCAACGGAATGTAGAGTTGCAACTGCAAGCCTTGGATTTGATAGAGAAAAATCAATTGGCGCTGCTGCAGGAAAGCGAAGCGGTTGACAATGCTAGCCCCACTGAGAGCAGCAGTTCAAATTTGTATGTGTTGTTATACCAAAGCAAAATAACCTCAATTATGTTTAATATGCACCAATATTCAAAATTACAGCGAGAAATATGACGAAGTCGAGGATTTTATAGCCAAATCGGTGGAGAAAGAACTTGGTAGTCCTGACGCGGCTGTAACACCTGAGCCAGAGAATGCTGAGGCAAGCGTGAGCGATAAGTTTGAGCGTCTCAATTTGTTCTTCGATAATCAAAAGGTTCTGACCGCAAATGAAGTTTTTAAATATTTGATCCATAATCATATTTTATGTTTCGCATAGGTCAACCCCGAGGATGTTGTGTCGCGTCAAGAATACTTGCGTCAGCAGCGTGATAAAATTGTTGAGATCAAAAAGAAGACACGGGCCAAACAACTGCTGGAAACGGTGGCACGTAAAAGTGCTTCAGAGCCCTCGTCCACTGGACGGCCGTCATCGGCGCAAGTGGCGCAAAGATTGCTGGAAAACGGTGGCAAAACCACTGAGCTACTAGATAAAGCGTCTGCAGAAGAAAATGCCGATGAGTCGCAAAACTCGGCTCTACAATTGCGTAAGACTCTGGCCAAACGCTTGCGAGCCGAAGTTGTAGAACAACAGTAGATACAGAATTGAGAAATCTGCGATGTAGAAGCGCCTTTGTACTTTTCAGATTTTAGTGCAATATACATACATATGTATATTATTATAAAAATGGCATAAATCAAAATAAGTAATATAAATATATACGAATTTCGGTACATTTCTGAAACAGTATTTTGAAATATATTTTTTTGGAAGTAAGGTTAAAAAAAATAAGTCTATCATTCGAAAAACTGAGAAAGGTTTAAATTCGGACGAAGCCGAGAAAGACACTAAGAGTATTTACACAGATGGGTTCAAGGGAAAAAACGAGGGGAGGTGGTACCTTTTTAGGAAAATGAGATCGATTTCTGATCATAACAATTATAGAAAACCCTTGTTCTAAGGAAGAGTGCTTTCTACAAGAAATATATTTATATACACAGATAACTGAAGCAGAAGGTTTCAAGGCCGGAGCATACTCTTGTAAAACCCCCAGAAGTGGCTCATGCCCAGAGCATACTAAAATTCTGGAGCGAACACTTATCCAACCTGCTGAATGACAACCGATTACGATGGAGCGGACGATCCATTGCCCGACCATGACAAAGTTTGAATAGCAATAACCCGTCTGAAGAGCAACAAGCAAGCGGCGGGAGCCGATGGATTGTGGGCCGATCTATTTAAATACAGCGGCGAAGAACTGATAAGGAGCATGCATCAGCTTAAGTTTGCTTTGTCCAATTAACAAAAAGAGAGACCCCACAATCTGCGCCAACTACCGTGCATATCGCATATAAGGTTCGAGCGAGGTTGAGGGAAAGGTTAAAGCTCACCTTCAACAAATTGACTGGATCTTATCAGTGTGGCTTTAGACTTGGAAAATCTACATCTGACCAGATAATTACCATGCGCCAAATCTTGGAAAATATCCGTGAAAAGAGAATCGACACACACCAACTCTTCATCGATTTCAAAGCAGTTTTTGACAGCAAGAATGTCTGATGCCTGAATTTGGTATTTCCGCAAAACTAATACGGCTGTGTAAACTGTGAAAGGCTCCGTCAGTAACGGGAAATAAATCGAGCTGCAGAACTGAATCGAGAAGGTACAATCGCTTATAAGAGTCTGCAGCTGCTGGCGTACGCCGATCCAGACCGGATAAGGGAGCGAAGTGTATGGGTTTGGTAGTGAACGAGGGCAAGACGAAATATATCCTGTTGTCAAACTTTGAAGTCGTAGATAATTTCGTCTATCTTGGAACCACTATTAAGACCAACAACAATGTCAGACTCGAAATTCAACGCAGAGTAACTCTTGTCAACAGGTAGGCAATTGAGATGTAAAGTCCTCTCTCGACGAACAAAGACCAAACTCTACGAGTCACTCATCATCACCGTCCTGCTATATGATATCTGATCAGTCGCTGTTACGAATTTTTAAAAGAAATGTTCTGGGGAAGATTTATGGTCCTTCCAAGAGGTAGAACAAGAGACTGCAGGGCATCTTCTATGCGGATCCTAGACTTTGTATAGGAAAATAATCGCACCTAACGGTGGCGCTTTTTCTAACGATATCTCGGAAGTTGTACCTATAATATTTTTAGAACAGATAAATTGCAGCAGGACCACAGAGTGGTTCAGAGAAAATATGGTAGTGTGAGGAGATTATAGTCCCTATAGTTTCACAATGGGCATCTTAAGGGCCTAGGAGCGTAGTCAGTGTGAGTTTGAAAAATCTTACGAAAATGGTATAGTGGTTCAAACAAAACTTTGACGACTTATATAATTGATGATTAATCCTTTTTATAGTGTGATTCTATATCTTGTTATGACTCCATATTTTACTGCGTTGGTTTTGCTTTTCTTGAGTTATCGGACGGGCTGACTTGATCATGTTCACTCTTCTATAAGTCTGCATTATTATTTGCGGTTACAATCAACCGTTAGGTGAAAAAATACATATACATACAATGAACAAAAAGTACTTGAGCGTACGATTTTTATTTTTGCTTAAATCAAAAAAAATTTTAGCAGCTTTTTTATTAAGATTTCGTTTATTAATAACAGTGTACGGTACTACAGAGTTTACAACAGGTTTTTTAAGAGCGCTTTTTAAGTTAAATACCTTCTCTCTCTCTTTTTTACTCGCTCCTAATTTTTTGTTTTATTTTTAGCGAGTTTAAAATTCGTTTATTGCATCTTTTTGGTGTCTCTAATTTTAGAAAAGCTATTTTAAACAAATTTGATATAAATTTATATATGAATTTGAGTTTGTATGTTGTACATAATGACTAGTGTAAGGTAGTTAGTAAATATTAAAGATAAAAAATTAAATTTGCTTCCATAACTCCGGCGAAAGAGACGGATTCAAATTTGCAATATCGTTAAAAATATATTTCTTCCGTTTTTGATTAGGCGTACATTATATATATATAGCGTATTATGTATATGCATGAAAATATTACGTATCTTGTTCTCACAAATAAAATTCCAAAACTAAATCAACCCAACCGCTATTAAATCTACGTTCTACCATGACGCTCGCATGACTTAACAGTAGCTCAGGCGATTTTCATATAAAATAAGCAGCAATTTGAAAATTTTTCGCGACCAACAGCAAACACATGCCATTTCGTTACCAAAAAAATAATGTTACGCTGTACACTAAAAGTAAAAAGTCCGCTCGCTGGCTTAGCCTTAAGCTGGTATACGATCACGCAAGTACGACATGATGGCATCGGTGCCCTTGGCAAGTATTTGATGGCGTGGCTGTCGGAAGGGATTCCCGATCAGTTCCAGTGTACTGTGAATTAGAAACATTAAAAATAGGTGTTATAGATTATGCGGCAGTCTGTAAGTGAGCCGGACTTACGCAATATGTGTCAGATTACCAAGTACGGGTGGCACTTGCTCAATGTTGTTGTTGCGCAGATCTAAAATAGTTAGACGCTTCAAGGCGCCCAATCCTTCTGGTGTCGCATCGATATGCTTGATACGATTGTCGCTGGCCAGTAGAATTTCCAGGTTTTGCGTGTGATAAAGGCAGGTCGGTAAGTGGTCAAAGCTGAAAAGAATTAATATGGAATGATTAATATTTAAAAATCGTGGATAGTGGGACAGTTGTAGAGGAAATCATATAAGCAACTAAAGGATAACCGGGTAGTTATGTACAAAAAACTTACCGATTATTGCAAATATTCAATTCTCGTAAGGTGTTCAGTACACCCATCTCCTTTGGCAGGTCGGTCAGTTGGTTGCATGACAAATTGAGTAAAGTAAGACGTGTGAATTGCGACAAAAATGTCGGCACTTTGGTTATTTGATTGTTGGAGAACACCAACTCACTAGCGCTGCCTTTAAGAAGATGAAGTCTAGGGGGAAATAAGGGTGAAGAGAGCAATAGAGCTATTAATTAAAAATATTCAGCATAATATTTTTGACGTAGTAAATCGATAGTAATTAAGACTAAAATGGGAATAATGAAAACTTGTTTTTTGGATTTTAACATTGGACGACGCTTTAGTGGTGGGTTTTTTTGAAAAGAGGTCGACCCTCACGAAGTTTATAAGAGATATTCGGTACAAACAAATCATTATTAATTATGGTAGAGTAGCTAAATGTTTAACATTGAATTTGTTCAACAAGATTTTTGAGAAAAAACTGGCATTAAAAGTGGTATAATTTGCCGTAAATGGTGCAAGAATTTAAGTAAAAAGTATATAATTGATATAGATTAAATAGCGGTAAATATATGTATATACATATATACATTTACAATAATTTATCAAAAAAGCCATAATAATAAAAATGATCAATTTGACTTACAATATCAGAATTTAAATAAAAAAAAAAACAATATAAAAAAACTGGTATAAAGGTAGAAAGCTCTTAATCTAATTCAAAAATAATTAAAATAATCTAATTCAAAAACTATTAAAAGACAATAAAAAAATAAGTGGGAGTAAAATATATTGATATTTTTGTAAACTGGTATAATGATAATATTTACAATTTATCTAAATTATTTAACTAATTATGAAAAAATTATGTTAAAAAGTGAACAAAAACATCGAGTACAACTTAAAGGATACTTTTAAGCACATATAAAAAACTGGTATAAAGAATATTATAATTTATTTTAACTTCAAATATGCAAAGAGAGGAAACATTAGTACAAGTGGTGCATATTGAATGTTTTATAGAAAAAACTGGTATAAATGTGGTACAACTAAAAAACTATGCAAATATACATATGTATGTATGTACATAGATGTATGTAAATGCAAATATATATTAATTAACTTTTGTTTGTTTGGAAAAAACTGTTCTATAATTTGGTATAAACTGGTATAAATAATATTATAGGTTAATTTAACTATAGTTCAAATAGGCAAAAAGAAATATTAGTAGAAGCGGGGCATATTGAATATTTTATAGAACAAAAAAAACTGGTATAAATGTGGTACTACTAAAAACTAACAAAAATAGCTGTACAGACAAATTGTATGTTTATTAACTTTTATATTTTGAAAAAAAAAATGGCATACAATTTGGTATAAACGGTTAATTATTTAACTAATTATGAAAAAGTAATGTTAAAAAGTGAGCGAAAACATCGAGTATAACTAAAAAACTAACTTTTAAGTACATATGTACATATATAAATATGTATGTATGTATGTAAACTGGTATAAAGAATATTATAGACTTTTAACTATAGTTCACATAGGCAATAAATAAATAAATAAATACATATGTATATGAGCGCATATTGAGTGTCTCATATAACATAAAAGCTGGAATAAAAATTATAAAATTAATTATTGTTGCCTCTTTACTGTAGAAGTATTTCAATAAAAGTGTACAAATATAGTAAATATACTTATATAGTATTTATCTTTTATGTTGTTGTTGTTAATCTATTGATATCTCGCTTTAAATTTTATTTCACTATTTTTACTAATCGTCATAGCATTTATTTGTAAATATTTTCCACAACTATTGGTCATACTTACGCATCTGGCAATTTTTCCAAACGATTCTTGGAGAAATCTACGCAGCTGACATGCTCTTCAGCGGCCGTTTGGAACACCTCGTCAGGCACTGTGGACAAGTACTGCATGGTAACATTTAATGTATGCGTGTTTCTCATTTTGTATCTGAAATTTCAAGTACGTTTCGATTACTAACCACTCGTGTGGTAATTAGAAAATATTCTGCGAATAAATACTGCAGCCGCCGTGGCCATGATTATTTTCATATGGTATTGGTTGTTGATAGATCGGATAATGCGGGTCATAGGATGATGTTAATGTACCGTAGCAGTTATTATAGGGGAAATATGGATTCACAAATTTGGATATATCCATTTTCATATACTCATAGCAATTGTAATTGTATGCAAATTGTTGCATTGAATGCATCGTTTGGGCTTGTTCTGCTGTTCCGCTTGGCTGATCCATATTCACATTCATATTCATATATGTATTGGAGTTATGTCTATATTGGAGAAGGAGGGGTTGTCCACACTCAATCACACACGCACACAAATAATTACACATACATATTTATGTACACACTATATAATATAAAAAAACCAAAGCAACAACGACCCAACACTAATGATGAAAACACTCACTTATCGGGAAACGTTGTGTCTTCATCACAACCACCAGCCGGACGACGTGGACTATTCAAACCATCCGCACCCATTTTATCGGTATTATTTTGTACGAAAGTTGTCGACGACAATGACGCAGAGTTTAGGGAAACGCTATCGCCTTGATTATGGTGCTGCTGATTTTCGCTAGAAGCACGCGCACGTTCACGCAATGTACGCAATATACGATTTGTTCCGCACTGGAGTATGTCACGACGAATGGACTTGATGGGATTGCCGTCGATTTGCAGACTAACCAAATGCGCTAATGAGCCCAACGACAGGGGCAGATTGCTTATGGAATTATTGGTAAGGTCGAGCCGAATGAGATTTTTCAGTAGCGAAATTTCGTCCGGAATTTTCGTAATTTTGTTATCGCGCAAATCGAGAATTTTCAAATGTGGCAAGTTTGAGCAAAAACTCTCCGGTAATTTCTGAAAAGAAAAATAGCACAGTTTGTAAAAAATAAAAATATTAATAATTTTACAAGTAGAAAAATGGAAATTATTTCTTTAAAATCAAAAAGTTAAACCAAAAAAAGAAGGCGTTGAGCATTTTAAAATCAAATATTTACAACTTTAATAAATGATAGTCTACATTTAGGCTGATTGCAGTTTTAACTGTCTGTACACTTACCCCAACTAAGTTATTGGCAACGTATAATTCCTGCAAATTCTGACAACCCTCGAAGGTGGGTAATTGCGTTATGTCATTGTGCTGCAGATATAAACATAACAATTTGCGCAGACTGCCCATATCCTCGGGCAAAGCAATCAAGTCGTTATGATTCAGATCCAATTTTTGTAGCGCTTCAATTATAACACAAAATTTATTTTAGTATTTTTCCAATGTTTATGTTTCATATATATGTAAATAGTCACATGTGCATGTGTACATTTGTTTATTTATTGTAAAAGGCATATTTGATTTGATTTGGTATTTGATCAACTTACAACGCATATTCACCAGATCGGAGGGCAGTTCTTTTATATGGTTATGTGAGAGTAAAAGCTCAGATACGCGCACCAGAAAGCCAATACCATTCGGTAGCCCCGTAAGTGAGTTATGTGAAGCATCCTTTTAGTAAGATAATAATTTTATACCATAAACCAAAAGCCACAATGCATTAATAGTTACTAATAGTGTTAAAATATAATGTTTATGCGAGTACTATATATTTATGTATGTATAGCATGTGTAATGTAATTTAAATAAAAGCTTTTAGTTAAATTTTTTAGGTTAGGTCGAGAAAAAAAAAAAAATGCTGGTGTAAAATAATATTGATAGCATATTTAAGTTATTAGATTAGTATTATTTAGATAATATTTTCCATTAATTTTATGTAGTTTCTTGTTTTTGTGATTATAATATACATTTATTAAAAATCCTTGCGATATCTTTTAAACTATATATTATAATCAATTACCTTATTTTCTTCCAATACATTATAAAATCAAACATATTGATAGATTTCAGTTTTTATTAAACTTAACTGTTTTAAGGATACTATATCGGTTAATATATTTTTATTAATTTAAAAAACTATGTTCTCTATATATTTTAATGTCGTTAGTGAATCTGTTAGTTCGTACACTATGTAAATGTGCATATATGCTTTTCTGCCTTTGTTATTAAGTTATTACTTATTATTAAGTTGCTTTTTTGGGTAAGTTATATAATTATATGGAATATTATTTAAGAAAATAAATTAACAAATACCACTTGTTTAATGGAATATATTCTTAAAATTAATTCAGGTTTTATATAGCATATTTTTTTCATAAAAAATATATAAAAATTAATTTCAAGTTACATCTACCATATACATACAATATATAAGCATATTGGCAAAAATTGTTTCAATTAGTGTACAACTTTGAAAACAGTGAGGAAATTTCTTTGAAACTGCTGAACCCATGGCCTTGAACATTTTACACGACATTCTGGGATATAGTGAAGGAAGAAATAAGATTTTTGATAATGATTTAAATTTTTTATCCGATTTTTTTTTTTGGAAGCTGCCATTTTGTAAAAATATAAATTTTGACCAGCATTTCGATTATTACCTGTATTTATATATTATTTTAATACATATTTTTTTGGGTTTGTGGAGCAGAGAAATCTTCCTCAACGCCAAATATGGGGTCAAGAGAATCCAAAATTTTTCAAAATGAAGCACCGATTATTTAAGTATGTATATTAAATTATGTTAATGTACATTTTTCTGGGACATTTATTCAATAAAACTTAAAAATATCTATTAAAAAAATAATAAATAAAAATAACAAAAAAACGTTTTTAACGACTTGCAAGTTCATATAACCCTTAAGCAAACCAGGAATATATTCCGGTCTTTTGATCAAAATTACTTCTACACTATGCTAAATATTACAAATCTACATATCGTCACCTGAAATGCAAAATAACGTAACATCACTTTTCGTAGGTTTACAGCAGAAGCAAAAAACCGTATAAAAAGAAAACCACTTGAGATATTGAAACAAAATTTTCAAATCTGAATTAACATGAAACTAAAGGTATATTTTAGAAAAAAAAATAAAGAAAATACATAGTAAGCAAATTTTATAGTAGGTGTCTTACGTTATTTTGAATTTTCATTTATGAAACAAAATAACGTATGATCAATCTATATTTGTATAAAAATTAAAAATTTGAATAGATGTTGTCATTTTTTCTTAGTTATTGTTAAACTTTGCAAAAGAATAGGCTGCTGAATTTCTAAAAAAGCACGGGTCTGAGCACTTGGATCATGGAGTCGCTAAACCGAACTCTGGCGGCTCCTTCTCTACCCATATACCGAGGGAGTTGTAGGTGGGAAGAAGCCCTTGGAGAAAAGGGACAGCAAGCTTCTTCACGGATGGGTCAAAGGTGGAGGGGTCTACTCTCAGGAGCTCTCTATCAACTCTAGTTTCTCCAACTTCCTAAGTATTGCAGTGTCTTCCAGGCCGAGATTGGAGCCATTAAGGTAGCAGTAGATTTACTATTCCGGAGTGCAGCATCCTTCTGAGGAGTGACCATCGACTCAGATAGCAAAGCGGCGATTCCAGCGTTGAACTCATTAATAATGAGAGAATTCAGAGCTGATCGAAGACCTAACCTCGCTATCAATAGCATCGAGTGTCTTTGTGATAAGAATGATATGAGTGCCAGACCACAGCGGAATCGCAGGAAACATGAGCTAGCAAGAAGAGGCACCCTAGAACCGCTATAGGTAGAATGGGGGCGGATCTGTGCTCTCGTATCTTATTCTATTACTACTCGTCCACAATTTTTACAAACGCTGTCGAAAAAGTCTTTTATCCAAGATCGTTCGCATGAGATCTAGTGATCTCTTTGCCCTCAGTAAGGCAGCCTTTCCATACTTTAGGGACTTGTAACACGCCATTGTCCTATTGGCTTCCACGTAGTAAGGCTGGGAATCCTACCAGACGCCATCTTCAGAAGCTGTATGTAAGAAGATTAGATGGAAACAACTCAACACTTCCTTCTTGGCTGTCTTGAGCTAGGGAGGTCAAGACTTAATCACTTGGGGGCGCATACCTTCAGGCATCCCACCGAACTGGCGGAAAGCGTTTTGTTACTTTATAAGTTCGAACACAGAGGTTCTTCTTTTCTATGGCCTCACAAATTACATATATATATAGTAGTCCACGTTTGATCAACCATGTAGCCTAAACTAACCAAAGCATATTGAAATTAATCACTAAAAATAAACATAAGCAATAAATGTAGGCTAACTTCGATATAAAAAAAAAAACACACTCTGTTATTTTTACATACATGAGTGATGATACGTTATTTTGTTTAACGAAATCAAGCACTTGATGATACGTTTTTTTGAATTTGTAATATAGATTGGGTATTTTTGATCGGAGAGGCTTAAAATTTGTGACACATATGTAATATGATGTGGTAAATCGTAATTAGTAAAAAACTCAATTTTGAATTTTTTGATGATACGTTATTTTGCATTTCAGGTGACGATATGTTAGTTGATAAAAAAAAGTGCGGTGGATTCGAAGGATAAGTCAAAAATATATGCATATGTCCGAAGTTTTTTGACTTTCATAAACTTAATACAATTAAAATTTAAAAATGAGTTTTTTTAAATAAGAAAAGTTCAGAAAAAAATATACATACATATGTATATGTACATATGTATGTATATCAATAATAATTCCGACATTTTCGATTTTTATATATAATTATAAAAGCAAAGTAAATCCTGCTGATATTGGATATACTTAAATACTATATATGGTGGTAGAAAATATCGTACAAGTATATAGAACTAACATAAGTCTGCTAAAACATGAACATAAAATCCACTCTACATACCAAATATTCCAGCATGTGCAAATCGCTGACAGCGGGGTGTAATTCTTCAAATTCATTGTACGATATATTCAAGTAACGGAGCTCAGGTAACGAGTAGAAATCAACAGGCAACTCTCTCAACTTATTGCGACTCAAATTCACACGCACTAGTTTCTCTAACCTGCATATGGATCTAGGAAGGCTGGTTAGTAAATTGTCGTGCAGCTGCAGGAAGAAAATAACGCAATAAAACAATCACCATCAATATATAAATCACACTAAATTAAAACTGTATAACTAAACTGTTGGTCTTAGATTTGCACAATCTCACATAAAATGCTTAATAAGCATGAGGATAAGCTAAACTCACCGTCAATGTGGTCAATGTTTCGAGATTCTCAATTTTTGGCGATAGATGTGTCAAAGCGTTTGAACTCAAATCCAAATTGGTTAAAGGCATTTGATTCCACCAAGCATCTTCTTCCTGGACAGTGAGCTGTTCCAATGAAGTTGGCAAATCCTTGTCAGTCTGATTTATTTGGTAAATTTTGTCGGGCACTAGAAAGTTGCATTGTTCATTAGATAAAATAGAAAATATTTTTTTTCGAATCTTGATGCATTTTATCAAAAAATTGTAAGTAGATACTTGTTCATTGTCGTCTAATGCGACACAAATATTTTGCAACTTCGTCTTGTTAGTTTTAAAGGATAATTTACATTCGATAGCTAATGGTTTACGTTGACTTTTCGGCTCGATTTCATCTTCAGTCTCCTGCTCGCTGGTGGAGGAGGCCATTTGGTATTCCCGTATGTGATAGAATAAACGCCTATGCGCCGGACCACACATGCAGAAGGATGTGAGCTTTTTGCGCGTTTGCTTTAAGGACGCAATTTTGAATGTTTTTTCTTTAACAAAAAGTTAGCGCGGGAAATAGGTTTTATTTTTTTAATACTATAAATCTAGGATGCTTATATAAAAAAGCAACCATTAACGCTGAGCGACAGTATGCAACTACGTTGATGCATTTTTACTTTTGCATTAATGTTAATTTTATGGCATAAAACTCAATTTCAGTTGCACTGTGTTGAACGAAGCGCTCGTGATGGTTAACCGAGCATGAAATTTGGTTTAGCCATAATTGGGTTAGCTAAATTGCGTTGCAGATTTAGGTGATGTAATACGATACTTGACAACATTTAAATGCTCGTAATAATGAGAAGAAAATAAATCAAATGTTGCATAATATTATAGGGGCAACGTAGAAGCAGTAAAATTGTTAAATGCATCCAAATACTATAAAAAATGTATGTATGTATATATGTATGTATGTACATTTGCAGTTATTTGTAACAATTACAAAATTAGTTTCACTGTCAAGTTCAATCAGGGGAAATGCGTGCATGAATAATTTTATAAACACACATACAAAAATATGCGCTTCACTGCCCGTTTTGGTTAGTTACTAACATTAGCGAGCCAGACAGAACGTTTAACAGCTGGCATAGAAAGCTACAAACACAATTCCGTAACGGTTAGTTAAGCGATTGTGAACAGGTATATGCACATGACGACATAATCAAAGGTCATTCGTGCGGTTGAGGCAGGAAATATGCATTTGACGGTTTTGGATATGTTGGGTGTGGTTTCGGTGTGTCTCCGAATAATCTAGGTGATAAATGTGGGACGGTAAATAAAGACGGCGTAAACAATTAAGGGTAATATTTAACATATTAAAACTTTACATATCTTAATTTTCATTGAGGTAGTATAAGTGTTATATTAATATTTTTAAAACATATATTAAGAGATTTCTATAACACGAAAATACGAATTTAGAAATATTTCAAAAATATTTTGTAAGTTAAACCAATAATTTTCAATATTGTAGAATGTTTATTTTCGATCTATTTGCACTTTATGATTTTATTTTAAGTGAATTTTGGCTTGGATTATTATCCGAGACACCGATATCTCTTTATGCTTTGCAAAATACACATGTGAAAGGTGTTATAGTTATATATTATATATTATAGTGCAGCCGAAGTTAACGTTTTGTTTTTAAAACTATAGTACTTCTAACATGTTCTTCTTTTTCATATGAATAGCTTTTAACACTTACTTTTCACGGAAACTTGTGAACTAACGTGGTGTTGTAAATTAGGTTTGTATAAATATGTCTTAAAAATCAGTTGTTCAGTTTTGCACTAAAATATTTGTTACTTTTTTTTAATACCTTATAAAGTATATTTTAATTTAACACTAAATAATATTACGACACTTCCTTTAACTACAAATATGAGGAAACACGCGCAACAAACAGCTGGAAAAAATTATGCCAACACTTAAGTGATTCCTGCATGAATATAGAAATAACTCGCCACTAACGAGGTAAATTCATTCAATTATGCATTTGAAACGTCGTGACGCATACAGAAATTTATTTAAGGATGAGTTATTGATTTTCAAGCTTGGTCAAAGTCATACACGGCACTACGAAGAAATAGTGTGGTTTATGTCCAACGTTATGCTACTAACCTGATGTTAAGCCTCTGCCGCTCAGCTGTAAAGCGCCTGTTTTGCGTGCCTGTTTAATTAGATGTGGTGGAAATGCTTTGTCATCTTCAGTTTTATTTCTTTTATGGAATAATGGATTCAATTCACCCAGCCTTGAACGTACGCGACAAGTGCGCGATGCAGAATTATTAATAGAGTGCACAGAGTTGGTAGTGGATGTGGTAGCATCGATGCCGCCCTCGCCACCACTAGCTCTGTTGTTGTTCATTGGGTCAAAATATGGCGAAGTACTATAACAGCTACTCGTTGCTGCAGCATCAATATTTGTGTCCAACGAGCGCCAGGACGTCGTGGGGAATTGTAAGAAATTATTATAATTCAAATTATTACTGCCAGATAGATCGTTGGAGCCGTTATCTATATTTTTGTAAGCATTAAATAGTGTATTATTAAAACTATTTTGATTGCAGCACAAATTACTTTGATGATGTGGACTGCTTCCAGTGACCAGGTTTCCGAAATTAAAATAATTTTCCTGGCTGAGACAGCGATAATATGATGGATAATTGCGGCAACTGTAGAACGAATATGTGTAAAAAACTATTTGAATTGTAATAACACAAATTATTGCAACAATAAACACTATAACATAACATAAATTTAAAACGGACTTTAATTCAATGTATCGGAATTGCGTTGTGCGAGCACATGCAATGTCTCCCACAACGTTGTTATAATTTACACAGCTCCACTGCGACTACTTCGATTTGTTATTATTGGTTTTGTATTGATTTTGTTTGTTGTGCTCTTTTGCTTTTGTTTTTTGTTTATTGTTTTATAGCCGATTTATCACAATTTTATACTTCCAAATTGGACTTTTTCGTTTTGTTTTTATTTTTTAATTTGAATGTCAAAAGTTCACAGCTGACATTGCAGCTGACAGCAGAGAACGTTTATAATTCTAGATCGTAAATTTTACGGTTTTCGGTATTTGTTTACGAAAAGCTGAGAACGTTTGCAATTGGAAAAGCGTGCAAATTGTCAACGATAACAAAGAGGAATTTCACCTTATTTAGGGGAAAATGGAGAAAAGTAAGAGTGGTAAGTTGGCCCGATTTCAAACTAAAAGTAAACAACCTGTATTTATAAGCGTGTAAGCTTGGGTTTATAAATTCTTTAGGGATATACATATGTATGTATGTATATGTTTTGTTGTAATTGGAACTATTAATGGGCATGAATTTTTAAGATTTTTTTTGTGATTTGAATATACTTGCACATTTTTGTACATAATTTAAAATCAAAAATTTATCTTTTGAAACCATCAGGCATTGCAGAATCTCTAACCTAATTTTCAAGTCTCATTATCATTCTACCTTTTCAAAACTATAAAATCCTCAATAGGATATGTTTGTTTTTAAATCTCAAATTTAATTGTTTTGACCTATGAAAACGATTTAATATAATAATTACCATAATTCATACATGAATACTTATAAAATAATATTTTTCTGTCCTCGTCTTTATTTTTAGTAAATTATTCAACGACGTAAGTTGCACGTGCATCTAATATTCAAAACCTTGCATACATATTGTACATATGTACATACATATTTATTTATGTACGCCTGACATTCACGTGACACATGCTGCACGTGTGACATTGCATTCGGCCACCCTTTGATTTGTTAGACAATATGTTAACTCATACTTTTCCATTCATAATAATAATAGCAAACTATTTTTATAGCCACTAACAGAAACTTACTAGACTGGTCCTAATTGCGTGTGGACAAAATCATCAACTGTTAGATTGCGGACTAAAAGAAAAATAATAATTTTTTCTCAAATTGTTTCATTTGCCTATGTTATGTTAATATTATTACTAAAAAAAATTATGCTAAAAATGTACAATTTTTTTTAAATACTAACACAAAAACGAGTTTGTTTTATAATTTTTTTATTATTATTGAAATATACCCAAAAAGTAAAAATTTTGATAATAAACGAACTTACAAAATTTTTTTTTTAAATGTATATGTACATACATATTTTTATAAAAATTATTTGGAAAAAATGCACGATTTACAAATACAATTCAGCAATTTTATAATTGTATTTAGATGAAAGTAATTTCATATTTTATATAGTTTTTAAACATCCCTAGTATTTGTATTATTTTCAATTTATTACGGGGTTTAACGCTGATCTGTCACAAATTGTGATCAATTCAAATCAATTGAAGCGCTTTTGCTCCGCATAAATCATATGTGCAATGTACATATGTACATATATACCATGAACGAAGCATATGTATGTAAGTAGGGTATATACATATGTATGTATGTGTGTACACGCAATATGTAGTCACACGAGTTATTGACCTAGTCTGCTGGGTTCGGCATGCTCACGTGTGCGTGTTGTTGTTGTTGTTTGAGTAGTTCAATTCGTTTATTCGATAATGAACTTAAAAGCAATGAATTAAGCATGAGCAAATTGTAACAACAACAACGCAGTTGTACTCAAACACATGTGGTTTTATTTCACTAGCACATTGCGGTGCGCTAAGGCGTATGAGTAACTATTTATACTACCATGAAGTGGAGTTATCAATGAAAGCGAACTCATCGCAGCAATTTAATTATTTAAAAAAAATTATTGTTAAATTTTTCTACTTACGTCATTTTTTTGTTAGTTGACGAAAGTTGATTGCACTTCTTAGCGGTGGAAAGTTGACGCACAGTTTGTTGAGAGAGCCACAGATGTTGAGGCACGTGTAAAAGGTAAGTTGGTAGGAAAAAATTACTCAAAATGACAAGCAGTTAGCAATTTTTACATTTTTAACACTTAGAGGCTTAAATTACGAGTATATGAAATATGTATGTGTATGTATGTGTTGTATGTATGTAAAATATAGAATTACAATCACAGCAAAGTCTGCGCTCGCTTACAACATATTACGACTTAAGAACTATAGAATAGTGTCAAGGTCATATAGGTAAGACACTACCTACTATGTTGTTACACTGGTCGCCAGCTAATTGCAGGTGTAGAGTTTCTTTGCTTTGCAATATTTACGCTTTGTAAATGCGACACAAATGTACACAAGTTAAAAATTGTTAGTAGGCCTTATTTTCTTCGAAAGCATTTCGCGATTTTCAGTTAGCTAATAGTTAGTTAGCTAATAGTAGTAATTTTTTTAATTGCGAAAAATTTATTATTATTTATTATTACATTTTTCTGAGTCTATATGAATACATAAATTATTTGCTTTTGATATATTTTCAATAAGCTCGATTAAAGTAGTAAACAATTAGACGGATTGTCTTGGGAACACCTAATGTGACAGCCTAAAAAAGGTAATTTTTGGGAATAAAAATCTACTGTATCAATTGTTTTGTAACGTTAAAGGTATATTAATAGATATCTTAAGGATACACATAAATTTTTGAAGAACAATTGAATACTTTTCGAGTTACACGGCGTTCTTCCACTGCTGCAGTGATCCCGTTTAACTTCGTCAGAGAAGAAAAAAAAATGATCTACTAGAAGACATTGTCCGCACAATGAACTTTTTTTTAGGTAAGAAGTGTGTCAATATTGTCCGTTTGACCTGTTTTGAGTAAGAAGCGTTTTAATTGAGGCTTACAGTATCCAAAGTCTATTGTGCCCTCTCCTCTAGCATATACATATATTCATAAAGATGTTGAATTTCAGGAACTGCTGGGCGCTATTGAGGTGATATGTTCCCTATTCGCATACATGGATTCATATATGGGCCTTTAGCTTGCTTCTATAGATTGCTGTGAAATCTAGAATCAGGTGCTCAGGAGCTTTTGGTTTCATGTCGCAAAACTGACACTAAAAAACTGATTACCCTGCAAAACGAGTGACCACGTGACTTTTTTCTATTTTTGACATTGAAAACCACTGTGGAGTACATGCAATTAAAGTTCATTATTTTGATAGCACTGCAGATCATTCCAACCGAGGCATATAATGAGTGTATGGAAAATTGGATTAATTGTTGGCATGCTTGTATTGGCTCAAAAGGAGCCTATTTTGCAGACGATAATAAAGATTTGTTTTAAAGTAGGTGAAAATGTTGTTTTTTTTTGGCAATCCGGCAGATTTTTGATCAGATGGCATTAAATCATTTAAAAATTATGATTTATTTCTAAACAAAAATCATCACCATTTCTAATATTTTTAGACTGTCGTATATTTAATCGCTTTAAGCCTCATAAATTTACACAAACCTACATACAACTGTAAGTACTTGCAAAGAAACCCTTTAAGCTGCTTTCAAAATCTTTTCTCTCATACTAAAAACTGCGAATTCAGATACATTTATCAAACATGTACATATGTATATATAATAATAGTATTTGTATATGTATGTATATATGATAATATATAAAATTCAAATAAATTTTAGTTCTTGTATTCAAACTACTGTCGAAATTCCACTAAAAACCATAATGCCAAACAATTTATAAAAGCTTTTGCGCATTATTAAAAAATGAGCGGTAATTTTTACTTGAACTTGTCGTGCAACGCAAAGAAATTACAGCAACACAAACAACCTTGGCGGCTGGCAAAAACCACACAATCAAGCAAAGTGCGCCTTTTGTCGCAATTTACTTCCATAATTTTAGCAAGTAATCACGGTCAATGTTCTTCCTGCTTTGATTGACACAAATTGCCGCCACTATTACGGCTGATTAAGAGCTTAGGCGCGATATTTCGGAAATAACGCGGGCAGCAAACCGTTTGCAAGATTCATAAATTACAAAATAAATAGCGAACGTTGGAATAATATTACTATTTGTATGTGTGTGGCGCTTGAGGGCTGTCAGGGGTGCTTTGCGGTTGCGTTTGCGGTCGCAGCTGTGCCGTTTTGTTTATGCCGCACAGCAAATGCTGCCGCCTTACAAACACTACCGCTTCACATGCACACACCTTTATAGAAAATTTGTATTTATGTATGTATATATGTAAGTGCATGTATGCATATTACCGTTGCGCACTACTTAAGGTATTATTTGCGCACATATGCGTCTACAAATCTACGCCTGCCGCTGACCGGCTTCTCTGCAGCTACATAAGTACTGCCGATACTTTGTGTCTGTTATTTATGACCATTCGAGTCGGAAAGCAGTTACAATTCTATTAGTTGTCGCTTTTATTTCGAGCGTAACGCTTCGTCTAGAAATTGACTTGCAGCAAAAGCAACGCTTTCCGTCATTTATAATTCATAATTACCTTGAGGCGTACTTGTTTTACTTTGCGGGTCGCGTTAACTGTGCTATTTTCGTCCTTGCTGTGCTGTTGTTGTTGCTGCTGCTGCTGTTCCTGTATACTTTACGTCAATCAATAGAAGGAGCATTCGTATTATGGCCGAAGGCGTTATAAAGTCCTTTATACGCGACTTCTTTGCGGTTTGTTAGAATTTTGGTTTAATTTTGAGCTTTTATTGCCAAATTGCGCAATATTTTATGAATTTTGTAAATTTTGATAGACAAATTTTGCATTCAATTTAGAAGCCGCGTGACCGAAAATTTTCTTATGAAATGAGTTGCGTCGAAAATTTTGTTTTCTAAACAAAAAAAAATGTCGTTTGTTCTGAAGTTCTTGTGGATGGTGTGGAAAATAAATTTATTTCGTTGAAATAAAAAGTGAATCATTTGTTCATTTGTAGAATGGATGGACTTAAAAGTAATAGAATTGGTTGTAACAGAAAAAGTAAAAATTGATTTATTTGTGCGGATTGAAAAACTCAAGCGATTTTTACAAAAGTTTTAGAAATATGTTTTTTGAACAAGCTCTAGTCCTTAGTGTGAACCATACCTTTTAAGAGGACTGTTTACAATAATATTTTAGCACACTCTAAATAGACACTAGAAGCCTCATATGCATACATACATATGTACATATAGCACATATGGAAACATATGTCGGGTATATTAACTGTGAACATTTTTATGGATTCACTTCGATATTTACAGAAGAAAGTATGCTAAGTTGGAATTATAAAAATAATATATAAGATCGATGGAATTACCAAGTAATTCCGAAACATGTTTGTTCTGCAAAAGTACGTTGTGACAAAAAAGTGAAATTGTAAATATAACGCAAAATATTTCATTAATCATCGACATATATTTTGTCGACTTCAAATTAATCTCCATCAGATGTAATACACTTATGCCAACGATTTTTCCAGTCCTCAAAACACTTTTCATAAACACTTTTCGTATTGGCCTTCAGCTTCTTCAACGAATTTTGTTTTATCTCTTCAATCGACTGAAAACGGGTTCCACGGAATGGCAATTTCAGTTCGAGGAACACGTAAAAATCACACAGAGCCAAATCTGGTGAATACAGTGGTTGATCGATGGTATTCATTACGTTCTTGGCTTTAAATTCGGTCACAAGCGTTGCTCGATGTGATGTTGCATTATCATCTTGTAAAATCTATGCATTGCTCTTCCACAATTCCGGCCGTTTTCGACGGATGTTCTCACGCGAAGGCCTCAATACGGCCAAATAGAACTCCTTATTGAACGTCTGTCCCTCCGGAATAAATTCATGATGCACCAAACCGCGAGTATCGAAAAAACAATGGCCATCACCTTCTAGATTTGAAGGGCTTTGGCGTGGTTTTTTTTGTTTCGGCTAATTTTTTCCCTCCACTCCGATGATTGCTGGCTTGTTTGCATGTTCAGTTTAATTGGGACGACTCGAGCAAGAACGCGTTTGCTACCCAAAGTATTCACCAAAATCATGCGACGAACTCGCGAGAGATGTCGAGCTCTCTTGCCATCCCTCTACCACTGTACTGACGATTTTCAAGCACAATATCCTTCACTTTTTTAATATTTCCATCGGTTGAAGAGGTTGAATGTCGTCCAGAACATATTTTCGACGGCCTCTGGACCGTCTTTGAAGGCTTTATACCTTCGTAGCTTTGTGTTTTAGATAAACTGTATCACGCAAGCCTTTTCCAACATTCGCAACGATTCCGCACATGAAATTTGGTTAGAACCACAAAATTTGAGACAAATTCTTTGTTCCATATTTTTATCCATTGTAAAATTGCACCGCACTCCTCCGGTGTACCGACATAAGCAGCTGCTGTAAACAAACTGGTTGACAGGTTGCGCTCTTATTTTGGCATATTAATTAAGGACAGCGCTTCCAAAAATATATTTTTTTGAAATATCATTTATCCGAGGAATTTAAATTAGATTTTTTGATCTTATAAACACATTAGAAACACAAAAAAACTATGTAAGTGCTTTCAGATTCCCGAAGTGGAAAATTTTGATAATTGAAAAAGATCTGTCTATTAAAATAGCCGATGAGCACCAAAATATTCGGATTAATCTTATGGTTCTTGCAACGACATGAAATTTTAAAAAATCCGAGGAATGAGAATGCTGCTTAGAGGTTACGTGGGTTTTGAAATTTCAAGCAATCGTTTTTTTTTATTTTATTTTTGTAAATACTTGTCTACTTTTTTATTTTTGCAAAGTTTCAAGGCAATCGCACTAAAGTGTAGGATATACTTGTAGAACCTTTGAGAGTGCGTTCTGTCACTCTAGACTGGTCGGCTACTTCAGATTTTGATCGTGATTTTCTCGAAACATCGTTTTAAAAATCGGTGTTCAGTATTTCTCAGAAACTAGTGAAGCGATATTACTGAAAATTTTTACAGTTCATCTAAATAGGCTGTCCTCGTCATTGATCAATGATTTTTTTTCGATTACAACTAATTTTTTCAAGGTCATTGTCAAAAAATAGTTTTTTTCCATCGACAGCCATAACTTTTTTTACTCATCTACTAATCGATGAAAATTGTTTTTTGATTTAAGAGGAATCCTTTGTCTGTTATGCAGACCAATGCGATGAGACGTTTGTGGAAACCAGCTGTTTGCTAATGGCTGAATTTTCAAATATTTTTATAAAAAATACACAAAATATTATTGAAATGTGAAAATATGCATTTTTCGTCCGCAAAAACCCACGTATCTCCTGAAATCGTTTTGGTTACTTAAGTTATACTGCCTAAGTAATATTAAATCATATTTTGCGGCTAACTTGCTTTTATTTGTACTGTTTTTTCTACTTGGGGATGAACATCTTTATATTCCCTAAGTTTTTTTGCTCTCTCCTGGCTATTTCTGTTTAATAAAACGGAGCGGCGTCTGACCTAAAAGAATCTGGATAAATTAACAAGTAAGGAAGGGCTAAGTTCGGGCATAGCCGAACATTTCATACTCTGGCAACTTGCAAGGATTAAAGCCATGATAATACCTTCAGGTACATCATTATATTAAATTGTGTTTTGTGGGAAGTAGACGTGGTTGTAGTTCGATTTCATTTTCACAATGTAAGATAGGAATGTCAAAGGCCAAATTTCGAAAAAATCAATTAAATCATTTTAATGAGTTATAAGCAGTAAATGGTGCTGAAGCATACAAAAATGTTACTCATACGCCCTGTTCTTTGCAGTAGGTCAAAAGATGTAGGCTTGATGCACAATATAAATTTAATTTTCGAACCTTAAATTGATTTCACTACATACTTTGGTGACTGTAAGTATTAAAAAAAATATATTTTTTCACTTTTTTACAATTCAGGCTATACTGTTTGAACGAAATCTTTAGTCTAGCGATGATTTCATTCGACTCGGTGTTTCATATTGAAAGGTTTCATTCACTTGTGGATTTCAAATATCAAAATAAAATTTTCAAATGTGCATAAAGTTGTGAATATTCTCCCAAAATTTGTAGTTGATCCGAGAAATAGTGTCGGTAGTTTTCTAACTTGTTGCAATCGGCTCTCACATTTTTAAACGCGTTCTAATCGAAACCCTTTGTTCTATGTCGGTAAAATTTCTCCAAAATGGTTGAGCCGACCGATTTTTTATTATTTATTTATTTTAACAGCATCTTTTTAGATACATCACAGATTAAGGATTGAAAGAACAAAGTTTTCATTATTCTTTTCGATTTTTTGAGCCAGGCTGAAACGTAAATTTTGTTCACAAAAAACTACTTTATTTTTTTGTTCTCCGATCGAAACATATAATAATAATTTTTATTTTGGAAATTATTTTAAGCTTTCTCAACCAACGCAATTTTTTTTTCAAAATGATTCGCTTTTTATTAAAGTACATCAAATTCTCTAAATGCAGATTATATATATGTATTTATATACTATTCAAAAATATGCCTATTAAAAAAAACGTTTCTATGAATCAATTATTCCTAAAATTTAGTAGGTTTAACAAGAATTAAATATTAAATTTTATTAAATATTCCGAAAAACTATTTTGAGACGGTGAACATTTTACTCTTAAGAATTCTATGAATGTTCCTAAAGTCCTCTTTTATCGTATAAATGTAAACCTTTTTATACCCTGAACATTGATTTGAAATTTTGTACGTGCTTTTCCTCTCCAAGTTGGTACACATGTTGGAACCACCGATTTTGGAACACTATATCATATAGCTGACATACAAACTGGCCTATCCTCATGTCCTTGTACGAAAATTTGTTTTATTGAAAAGATATTTTCGCCAAATTTGCCTTGGATTATTATCCCAGACAATGTTACAATCTCCGACCAACGCTTATCGATAAAAGTAAAAAAGATAAAGATCTTTCTATACAATTTTATGTTAAAGGTGGTACACCTGGGAATGTTTTTTCTTGTTTTACGAGTACATATCGTCACCTAAAACGCAAAATAACGTATCATCAAAAAATTCGAAATTAAGTATCTTATTGATTACGATTCACTACTTCAAATTACATACTTACATAATATTACATATGTCCAGCATTTTCAGGTTCTGCGCTCATATATGAACCAGTTTTAACCAATATTAATTTTTTTTTCACTCTTTTTCCATTTTATTTCGTGTTTCATTCACGCAACTGTAAATTTTCGAAAATGTTGTTACGTTATTTTGCATTTTAGGTGACGATATAGTATAATTTATTCCAAGTTGTGAATTTTGTAAATAAAACTTTTTGATTACAAATTAAATTTTAAATTATTTTTTTCCAATACGAAATGATAGAGAAGGAAATATTTAGACATATTTTTTTTTTTAATAATTGCATAGGCTAAAAATTTTCATTTTTAGTTTTTAAGCCCATTTTTGGAATTAAAAATTTATTTTTAAAATTTCAATATGGTATTTGGGATTAGGAATGTGAAAATTATTTTTAATTTAAATTTTTGCGTTACAAAATATTTTTTTTTTTAATTTAAATATTGATTTATTGGTTTTTATACAATATTTGCAACACTGAATATATGTAATAATAATTATTACAGTCATTAAAGTAATTTGCTTCACTGAACAACAACTAATTCTCTCAGCATATTCCGGTGGAATACACAGTTGTTATATGTATGTGTAAATACACACACTAATACTTATACATGCGCATACAAAAAAACCTTACAGCTTTCTTGTGAATGCCAAGTTCGCGCACTGTCAAGAGCAAGGACGATCAATACCCCTGTGCAATTGATGTTTTACAACAAACACTCGTGAAAGTCACACGTATGTATATATAATACAAGAACACAACTTTACAAACATAAATACTTACAAGAAACCTTCATACATTATATATGTATATTTACGGTATATAGAACATCCTTGCCGGGCCCGCAGTGTTGATGTTGTGTTGTCCTTGAAAGCGAAACTTGCGAAAGCTTTTGCTACCACCGAACCACGTGCACTTGAAAGCACATTTTGTTGAACATACATATATACACACATACATACACATCTACCGTAATGTGCATACGAACTAATACTAATGCTAACTTTAGGCCGCTTAGTGCATACTTTTGGTTTTAACCATAAAAGCTTAAAGAATTAACGGTTTATCAGCGTGTGAATGCACCGAACGCAATGTTTACATATGTTTATATATACAATTTGTCTTAGCCGTGGCTTAAATCGCTCGAGTGCTCAAGTATCCAAGTGCAAATTATCCGGCTTTGACATGATTTTACGCACTCACGAGATATTGATTATATGCCGTCGTTGTCGAACACCGCTCACATACCTATGTGCCCTACAGTGCGGTGGTCCTAAGCTGCAGTGCCTAGTGGCAGTGCTTTATTTGCCATTTGCGGAGACAGTTGGGTGCTTTGTTTTGAATAGTATGTTTCGTGTTTTGTGTAAAAGTTTGTGTTGAAAAATCTTCGAATTGTTCGAGTATCAAATGTATTTGCTTGCTATCCTTTGTATTGTGAAATATATTTGTCTGCGCATACAAGAATGGTTTCTGCCAAAGGTGAAGTAGTGATGATATTTAATAAATAATTTCGAACTTCATACGTTGTGACAAAAAAGTGCCCGGAAATTATAAATAAAGCGCAAAATATTTAATTACTCATCAATATTTATTTCGTCTCCTTCAAAGTAATCCCCATCGGATGCAATACACTTATTCCAACGATTTTTCCAGTCTTCGAAACACTTTTCATAACCACTTTTCGGAATGACCTTCAGCTCCTTCACCAAATTTTGTTTTATCTCTTCGATCGACTGAAAACGGGTTCCACGGAACGGCAATTTCAGTTTGAGGAACAAGAAAAAATCACACAGAGCCAAATCTGGTGAATACGGTGGTTGATCGATGGTATTCATTGCGTTTTTGGATTTAAATTCGGTCACAATCGTGGCTCGATGTGATGGTGCAATATCATCGTGTAAAATCCATGAATTGTTCTTCCACAATTTCGGCCGTTTTCGACGGATGTTCTCTCACGAACGCCTAAATACGGCCACATCGAACTTCTTATTGACCGCCTGCCCATCCGGAACAAATTCATGATGCACCAAACCACGGATATCGAAAGAAAAGAAATGAGCACCATCTTGATTTTTGAGCGGATTTGCGTGTATTTATTCCGATGATTGTTGACTTGTTTGCATGTCAAACTCATAAGACCATGTCTCATCGGCAGTTATAATGTTCTCCATGAATGTGGGATTGGTACTCGCACGATCAAGCATGTCGAAAGAGACCAGTTTCTATAATCTTTTTGAAAAACAACTCAGTTTAATCGGGACGAGTCGAGCAAAAACGCGTTTCATACTCAAAATGTCCACCAAAATTATTCAAACGGTCTCGCAAAGTATGTCGAGCTCTCTAGCAATCTTTCTAACACTTACCTGACGATTTTCAAGCATCATATTCTTCACTTTTTTATTATTTTCAACAGTTGAAGAGGTCGAAGGTCGTCCAGAACGAGTCATGTTGGCAACGACCTCTGGACCGTCTTTGAAGGCATTGTGTCATTTGGTTAGTAATAGAAAATTTGATACAAATTCTTTGTTCGATATTTTATCCACTGTAATAATCGCAACGCTCTACTGAGGTGTACCGACTAAAGCAGCTGTTGTTAATTCCTTTCTACATATTTGGCCTAATCTACATAGCAGACGCTATCAGCTTTCTCTGGCTCCGCCTGCCAACACTTTGTTTGAAACCTGTATGGATACAGTGTTTGCTTCCTGTACAAGACAGGACTTAACCAACGGACCTTAATTCACTTTATGCTGGAAAATGTTTTGACTATAACCTCAATGAAAGTGAAACACGACTTCATATCCAGACAATTTTGGCTATTTAAAAAGTAATATTTCTTTGATTTCCTCTTGTCCGATTGCAGTCGGAGCTTTGTTGTCATCTTGTGCTCTGGCAATGAAGTTATGGACCTCACGTGAGCTTAGCAGGCGCTTGTTGCCACCAGCTTCTGTGCAACTGCGATATCTTTCCAGAGTAGAATTTATGAGTTCAATTAAATTGATTGTTCTTAGCAAAGCTCATTTTGTTGCAATTGGACATTGTCTAATAGACATTAATGTTTTAAGGCTAAAACTGCAGTCGGACTCAAATTGTCAAGCTTGTATGACTAAGAAGAAGGCTCTGCTAACATTGACATTGGTCGGGATCAACAACTTTGTGATCGGCTTAAAGCGCTTTGTCGATTTAGGGGGGTCTTTATAATCAATTTTATAGGAGTTTTAGATACCATAGCAGACCGGCGTTCTATGCTGTTCAAGTTGTCATAGAGTACTTCGACAATACAAAGTTTAATTTTTCAATTGGAAACCACCTATGTTTGATGAAAAGTTTTTTGAGTTTCTGCATTCTGTCTCGGTGCTCCCAAAGAATCAGCTCATCTTCAAATTAATCGACGAATTAAATTGGTCGGATCGGACTTTACATGGAACTAAATCAGACAATACTATGAAGAATTGGAAACTATTTTCCATTTCCTTGTATGCTATTAATCTTATCTAAATTCTCGAGAGTTCTGTAGTCTTTAACCATCTCCGGAGATGTTTCAGAGGAAAACTGAGAAAAATTTCGGCCATTTAATTTTACTCGTTCCTCAACCTATTACATAAGATTATCAAAACTTTATAAAAAAAATACAAGTACTTTCTTTCACGCCAACAGATCAGATATAATCCAAAGCAACACGATCCCGAATCGGTACGCATCGATGGCGGTGGACGCTGTTATCCAAATTGTGCTTCAGATGTATGGTTGCGCTCGTGCGAACAGGAAATCATTGAGCCCATTGAAGGTCATACCAGCGGGCATATACCCACATGGTTGAATGGCAGCTTATTGCGCAATGGTCCCGGCAATTGGAAGGTGGGTGAAATGATGTTTCAACATTTGTTCGATTGTTCGGCTTTGGTGCATCGGTTCGCAATCAAAAATGGTCGCGTTACATATCAAAATCGTTTTGTGGAGACTGAAACATTGAAGAAAAATCGTGCAGCACAACGTATAGTAGTAACGGAATTTGGTACGGCATCGGTACCGGATCCTTGCCATTCGATATTCGATAGGTGAGTCATTTCTTTGAGTATTGAGTTCGCGGCCTGAAGCCGATAAATTCGATATTTTTCTATACTTCTTAGAGTCTCCGCAATATTTCGACCGGACAGCGGTTCTGATAACTCAATGATATCTATTTATCCGTTTGGCGATGAGTACTATACCTTTGCGGAGACGCCGATGATGCACAGGTAAACCAAATACAACTAATTGAAATCGAAGATATAAGGTAAAATTAATACCAATATAATTTACAGAATTAATCCACGCACCTTAGCCACAGAAGGACGCATCTGTGTAACCGATTTTGTGGGTATCGTAAATCACACGTCACACCCGCACGTACTGCCCAATGGAACCGTATACAATCTCGGTACGGCCGCTACCAAATCAGGACCAGTCTATAATATTATATGTTTTCCACACGGCGAGCAAATGTTCGAAGATGCCTACGTTGTGGGTTCAGTTTCTTGTCGTTGGAAACTACATCCTGGCTATATGCACACTTTCGGTAAGCACGTAATGTGCGTATACGAATTTGGGGTATAAATATGAACTAAGCACATTCTCATTGCAGGCATCACCGAGCATTTCTTCGTAATTGTTGAACAGCCACTCTCCGTTTCGCTGACGGAATTTGTTAAAGCCAGCTTATCTAATCAACAACTTGCCGCCTGTCTCAAATGGTTCGAGGACAAGCCTACACTTTTCCATCTGCTGGATCGCGAGACCGGTAAATTGCGTTACACTTTCCAATCAGAGGCGTTCTTCTATCTACACATAATCAATCAGTATGAGGAGGACAATCATGTGGTGATTGACATTTGCTGCTATAAGGATCCCGAAATGATCAACTGCATGTATTTGGAGTCCATTATGAATATGCAATCGAATCCGAATTACGCCTCACATTTTCGTGGACGTCCATTGCGTTTTGTGCTGCCACTAGGGGTGGAGAATGCGGACGTAGTGACGTTCAAAGATCGTCCAACCAATCAACGACGTGTGGTGAAATCCTTCACGATGTCTGGCATTAGTACGCATCTGCAACCGACGAAAATGAAGCATTCCGAGTCGAATTATGAGAATATAACGAATATGGCTCTTAATAAATTGCAAGAAGAAGAGATGCTCGAGTACAATACATTTGCGGGTGAAGCGGATGATGCGAAAACGAATGTGGACAGTGAAACAATGGTGAATTTGGTCACATTGGAATACAGCACGGCGCAAGCATACCAGCTGAGCAATCGCAGCATAATGGTGCGGCCCGAACTGTTATGCGATTGGGGCTGTGAGACACCGCGCATAAATTATGAGAAGTTTTTGGGTAAATTTGTGATATATTTACAATTATCAGTTACTGATTGTCTGCTTTGTTTACTTTCAGCCAAAAAGTATCGTTACTTCTATGCGATTAGTTCGGATGTAGATGCTGAGAACCCCGGCACAGTGAGTAATATTTTCGAAGCGGCCAAATTTTAGTGTTATTAATTCACAATCGTTTTATTTACAGCTCGTCAAAGTTGATGTGCTCACAAAAGCAGTACAGAAATGGTGCGAACCGAACTGTTATCCTAGCGAACCAGTCTTTGTGCCCGCGCCAGATGCCAGCGCCGAAGATGATGGTGTGGTATTGGCCTCCATGGTTTGGGGCGGCTTAAATGATAATCGCGTTGGACTGCTGGTGTTATGTGCGAAAACCTGGACTGAGCTGGGCCGTTGCGATTTTCATACGAATGGACCGGTGCCGAAGTGCCTGCACGGCTGGTTTGCGCCCGGCGTTGTGTAACCAAAGATGCCACAATGAAAGCAATATTCACGGCTTAGTATTTTAGTAAAATTGCTAAAAATTTATTACACTGTTAGGCGCTAATCTTAGTAGTACTATAATACTGATTTGATAAATATGACTTAATTAATAAACTCGTTACTTTTAGAATCTCAAGTTAATCACATTATAAATGAATTCTTCCCATTTCTTCTGGAAAACTCGATTTATTTTACGACGTTCCTCTGATGTTAAAATGGAGTATCTACAAAACATATAACAGTTATTTCTACATAAATAAGTTAGTTAGCAATTTGTCATACTTTATCGAATTCAAAGCGAGTTGTTTGAGAAACCGCAAATCTGCCTCAGCTGGCGCCAGCGCCATGAAGGCATAATAGAAATCGTAACTCAATCCCTTCGAATTCCAAATGCCTGGATAATCGGCAGTTATGACAATCGGAAAGTTTTCGGCTATAAGAAATGTAGCGGGATGATTGCGCAAATCCCACACCAGACCCATTACTTGATTAGAAATCGGACTAACTTCGATGGCAATGTTACGTTTCTTGACGGTGGACCAAATATTTGGATGTTTCGGCAGTGCATAACCGTGACCGATACGTTTAGTGTTGAGCAGCAAAGCGTCCATTAGATTCCAATCGGTTTTTCCAAACCAATCTGATGAAAAGAAAAAAAAATATTAAAAAAAAAATTCTCTCTTTAAATATAACAAATGCAGATTATTTGTGATAATGTCCATCGAGAGTATGATTCAGTCAAATCCTTGAGGTGCTTCACCAAAGTAAAAAGCGTAAATGAATATCAATGTGGCTCTAACCAATTCCCCTTGGTGGAGGTGAAAATCCTTCGGCGCATACTCTGCTCATATCTGCCCACGACGAAATTAGAATCTAGAGCTGTTCATTGACATTCGTGTGAAGCTTCATAGTAAAATGTTAGGTTTAATAACAATGTAATAGAAAGAAGACAAAGGTTTACCCAAGTAAAATTAGAATGATTTTATTTACTAAGGAGAACCTCTTTTGCAGACTCACGTCTTTAACGTGTTGATAAGGCGAAATACCTTGGGCTTTTCTTTGATAAAAAGCTTTCATAGAGTCCAAATATTAGGAAGTTACTCTCTCCGATGTTGCTGTAGAGATGCTATAGGGAAAATGTGGGGGCTCCAAGAAAGCGGTGTCAAGCTAATAATGTTCTGTGATGTAATTGCCTGGTTGAGAGCGCGCGTAAAGGCTATACTTGCTAAGAAGCTTGAATGTGTTCAAAGAGCGGCATCAATCTTTGTTTTTGGATGCCGGATATCTGTAGTGCTCTTCATGTAGAAGTGGCTGCTATTAATATGGCCGTAGACGTACGTAGCTATAAAGCGCAGCCCCTTTCATAAGCGGTGGCCACTTACTCCGAAAGCAGACCGACAATGCTAACGCTGAGCTCGCTAACTGTACGCTCAAAGCTAGTCAAGAGGTGTGTGTCTTTACTAAAAATAGCATCAAGCTACTTCATCATCAGACTCGTTTGAGTGCCGGGTCAAAGCGGTGTATCTGAACTGCAAAGTCATATGGGGCACCCTTGAACCACTCACATCGGAATGAGACCGAGTTAGATCTCGATTGATATTTTGGACTCTAGCACTGAACCGATGTCACTTGCATTCGCTTAGCAGGCATTGCATAACGATCGGCTCCTGTATGACTACGAGATCCTTTTGATCTAAAGTAAGACGCAAGATATCTACTGAACCACTTCCACTTAGCAAAGGAGATGCGGTGGAAACATCTAGGCAATTTCTTCTCCATTCTTCAGCCTTTGAAAGACGGAGGCTGAAAATTATCTCAGTAGTCTTACCGTTGGTAAACCAGAAACAGCCAAAACTGACATTCGCAGTTTCAAAGCGCAAGTAGCTTTGTAGAATTGTAAGGAACTTATGATATTTTATTGAGGGGTTTTAGGCACCGCAGCGGATAGATACTTGTTAGGATGGACATCTTAACCTTAGCTAATCTATGTTTCTTAACGATATTTTGGTCATTTCTTCCAGTTCTAACTAGGAGTGTTCCAGAGGTGTAAGGCGTCTTCAACAACAAAAAAAGATAAGTGCGATTAAGTATACGGATTCGAGAGTTTTAAAAATCTTTCAAATCTACGAAAACAGTTTTACTTTGTTTGGTTTAAACGCGCTGTTTATATGGACCAGTCCGGGTCATATTTGATCATGGGTGTATTATGCATTTATATACTCACTAGTTTCTCCAGCGTGAAAGAAAAAGTTGGCAGTTGGTGGCATGTCGGTCAACTCATTGACGAATTTATGCAGCGGATCACCGGTATCTTCTTGTCCAACCAAATCAAAGCCAATAATGAAATTCGGCTTGGCATCACTAAGTGAGCAGAAAAAGATGAATAAAATTAATTTAAGTTTTCTATATATAACCTTTGTATGATAAATATTTACTAACTGCAATTGCTTAAAGGTTATCAAATGCTGTGCCATTTCATCCACTGTGCCTTGATTTGGTTTCGTATAGATCACCTTGAGTCCCACAAAGTCTGGGTGACGTGCTTTGAAACCCTCAACGATAGCTTCCAATTCGTTGGCTACTTCCAGGGCATTCATTGTGCGATTATTATCGCCATATAGCTATTAATTTAAAAGTAAAGAGAAAAATATAGAATAAGTCTTGTATTCAAATAAAAATCAAGGTAATTGAATCTCTTTGAACTTGCCGGCGTAAGTGGTGACCTCAGTTCAGCATAAAATATATTATCCTCGCATAGTTCTTCCAGCAAACGTTTGTGATAATTACAGAAGGCCGGTTGATAACTGTAAAAATTTTCCACACTCTTGAAAATATTATAGAAGCGTTGCCATATCTTGCGCTTATCGGTAATCATGGCTGTAAAATTTATTTGTAAACATTTTGAAAATAGACTAAAATTTTTATAGTCAAGTTATGACATATAGAGTCTGGTTACAATTTTTATGTGACATTAGGAGAGACCTAAGCTCCATTCGCCATGCTCTTTTTTATTTTTGAAAAGAGAGCAAAGCTCGAACATAGCGGACTAGCGAGCAGAGATGTGGATAATAGAAGATGCTCTTTGAGAGAAACAAACAATAATTTTTGGCAGGAAGAAACTGCTAAATTCTCAAATTTTGTAAACGTCAAAATAACAGCTGATAGTGAGAAAATTATCACTTGTGTCACTATAAAAGTATATATATATACTAATATTAACCTACATTCCGGATGTACAGTATACATATTGATATGTTTCTCCAGTTGCCGTTCGTAGAGTCGCCGATCCTCAGCATTAATGCGCTCTAAGCACACGTTTTGTACTTCACTGTGACATTTGCTCTGCTCATAGGTGAACATCAGTAGACCATTTACATCTCGGCAGGTATACAAATTATACAGCGTGGTCAAATTGGTGATGATCCAGCGTGAACTGACCATACCCGTATTGTGACCATGCAGTAGCGCCCCCTTGGGCAGTTTTTGTATAATACGAAAGACCTCACTCTGTCGCAAATACTGTTTGCCTTGGAAGAAATGCATGGCGGGTGGAAATTTCTCTGGTGTTTTGACACCTTCCGCCATCTGTTGGATGCAATTAATTATTTATCTCATTATTTAATATTATTTGCGCACTCACCTCGGCTCGTTTGGCATTCATTAATATGCTGTTTGCTTTATCCTCAGCCGAGGTCAACCAAATATTACCGCCCACTGCGACCGAGCGTTCGGCGTCGATAATTTTGTTACGTAGCGTGTCATAAGCTTTGAAGTAAATTGGAATAAAGGGTATTGAAATAGCTGGGAACTCACATTATAAATTTTATATACAAATCGGTAATATTTATATATAGAAAAACATTTCTTTATTACTCTCTCTATCTTCGTTTCCTCGCCGAACATCCTAACCAAGAAAATAATGCCACTGATGAGTTGAAAGGATGCGAATAGGGTGTCCGAAATTGGTGTAGTAGGTGATACAAACTTAAATGGTACCTGCGCAGCTCAGCTGCAAAATTGACGGTCTTAGGTGAATTCTCCTCAAGGACTTTCGGGCATAGCTCAATAAGGAGAGGGTTGATAAATAAAACAGACGCTTCATTGGGAAAAAGGTTTCTGGTCCACTAAAAGAGAGTGGATGGCGCAGGAGTATGCGAGCCGCCAGCGGAATGTGTAACAACTGTACGGACGGTTCAAAAATGGCTAATGAAGTGGGAATATTGAAGGAATCTTTGCGCTGAGAAAAGCGGCTGAGATAGGAAACAACGCAAAACCACATTAAATTGATGAATATTTAAATATGCCAGGCAAATAAGGCAATAATCTGACGTTGCATTAGGTCAGAAAATGTCCTTAGACGTTGACGTCCTGTAAGAAGAATACTTCAGTCTAAATTAAACTGAGCCTCCATCTGGTATTACTAAAGACCAGTAGGCCGGCCAGTATAACCTAAGCTACCTAACAACAACATGAAGTAACAGTTTAACGAATAATATAAAATTTAGATTATCTGTTTGAACTAAAACCAAGAAAAAACATTAACTTCGGCGACAACGAAGCCATAATATCCCTCACAGTTGTATTTTTATAACAGAAAATAGTATAATAAGATTTTCGTATTGATTAATGTCGACCAGTTTGAATGACAGCTATAAGATTTAGAGGTCAGATCTGAAAAATCGTGTCTTCGATTGTAGCGCTGCCTTGGGCAATACTCTATGCCAAAATTCATGAAAATAATTTAGCAAAATAAAAAAATTTCATACAAGGACTTGGCACCGATATCCTAAATTAGTGAAATATCGGCGGTTCCGACAATTTAATAGCTTTATATATGTTTTTTGTTAAAAAAATGGAATCCAACATTTAACAGTGATTCTCTTAATGACAGTTTAATTAGAGATATTCGATTTTTCATTTCAAACCACAGAAATATTATATATAGTTTTTTAGCCGTTCCTACAGTGGTCTGGTCTATGTAAGCGGATCAGACCCGAATTTTTATCCCGCCAAGCACACTCAACGCGGCAGCGTTCTTCATAATTATTTCAGGAAGAACAATTACACCGTTGTTTTGAGAAATCCTGAAGTTACTCTGCAAGATGACGTATTGATCAATACATAGTTTGCTGATTTTAAAACGAAGGTATTTCAGAGGTTGCAAGCGAAATTCATGTACATTCGTCATATGAATAAATATCTATACCGAAAATTAGAAGTATGAAGAAAGATTTTCAATTTCCTTCAAAAGTTTTGTTCACATAGGATTTTGTGACCATTTTATATGCGATATATCTCAATGGCCTTTAGAAATAATATATATACATATTCACGGTACTTGACCTATATAAACAGACATATGTGCACGAAAGATATACTAACAGCACTTTATCACCAATTTATTCTGTAGTAAAAGCGGAGCTCAATTGGCAAAGCTTTCTGCAATCAACAACACTTTTTTGCTTATAGGTACAAGTCATTATTGTGTCTGCATATTTTGTTTGGGTATATAAAGGGTGACCCATTTCGAGGTTTCCTACTTTTTAAAGAAAAAGCACAGAAACTTCAAATTTCATGAGGAATATTTATTATCATTCGAAAGAACATTCTTGGCATTTATTTTTTGAAGATTATCCCTTTCAAATGTTGACCGCGGCTACGTCTCTGATGGTCTATCCGTTGAGTTTGACTTTCGATGACTCGTTCGAGCATTTCGACTGGTAACTGACGAATGACACGCGTGATGTTTTGCTCCAAGGCCTGTATCGAAGCAGAATTGTCCGCATAGATTTACGACACATCACAGACATTCGAGATTGACGGTTACATTCTCACCGGCATCATTTTTGAAGAAATATATACCTATGTTTCTAAACCACAAACCACACCAAACCGTTTTTTTTTATGGATGAAATGGTAGCACTTCAATCTCTTCATCCAAAATGCGACAATTAATTCTACATATCAATTGAGGTTTCATCACTGCACAAAATTTGTCTCGAAGTCGTGTCGGATCTTCTTGCTTTTCAAGAGCCCACAGAGCGAAGCGATGTCGCTTGGGTAGTTCGAGTGGCTTCAGTTCTTGCGCAAGCTGTATTTTGGACGCTTTAAACGACGACGAGGTAAAATGCGCCAGGTCGTTCCATACGTCCGCCGAATCGACACTCCACGGTCTTCGAGAACACTCTCAACTACGGCAGCTATATTTTCTTCACTGCGTGTTGGATCCAATTATAAATGCTGGATCTCAAGATGGGTGATGATGTTGCGAAAAGTATGCTCAGTTGAGCGAAGCGCGCGAAACACATTCTTTAAATAACGTGAATTTTCGTAATAAAGTTAAACGATTTGTACATGTTGTTCAGAAGTAAGTCTTTCCCTGATGAAATCCCAAAAAATACTGAGCAAAAATAACATGACAGCTTGACACGACTCACGCGTGATCTGTCAAAAGAATACTATTGAAAAAAGTACCTCTACTTAAATCACCCGTTAGGTGCAAGTCATTATTGTGTCTGCATTTTTTGTTTAGGTATGCATATGCATATACTCCCTGAATGGGAAAATTTCACTTTCACTTCTTTTTAATCCAGATAATGACCAGAACTTTATATGAGATATTTTTTTGATTTCTTCAGATTATTACTCGGACTGGTTCATTGAAAATGCGCGCGCAAACTGAATCGATAAAGAAAAACTTTCCCAACATTGGTACAACCTTTTCATGATCGGGTGAAGGTGGATCTTTTTATGCCAATTGGTGCGTGTGATTTTACCATGAAAAAAAATTGTACCACAAGTTGTCATGAAATTTGGTGTGTCCGATTGAATCAGTGCAGCGGAATCATTGAAAATAATGCAGAAGAAATTTTGGTAGTATACTTTAACACACACACAAGTATCTGAGCGGCACAAAATGAGCAGTAAAGATGGTGAAGTTAACCAAAACTGGTCTCATGCGAGTCGTTCATTCACTTCTGTTAAAAAACTCTTCCTCCTCTGTTTGAAAATCATCTTGTTGGTATCAGAGAGATAACAGAGGACCTCTACTTCTCTTATGAATCGACTCAACATATTTTGGTTAATTTTTTGGGTATAAAGTGTGCCACTGCTAGACTAGTAGCAAAAGAGTTGCATCTGTTGCAAAACCGACGTCAAGTAGAGGATATGCTTGTTAAAGCAGCGTCAAAAAACGCGTTGTTATTGGTGGCGAGATATAGGTTTATGAATATTACATCATAACAACAATCGAGGCGCTCCAAAAACCAAAATTCGTTGAATTCGCTGAGGTCCTTTCCAGTCGCTTACAACAAGTGTATGGCGACTGCGATTAGGACTATGTATGCTTGTATTGGTTTAGGAGCCTATTTTGAGGGCGATATTAAAATTTGTACTAAAATAGCTAAACATGAATTTTTTTCTTAGTGTCCGGGTCAAATTTGATTGTGTATTGCACATTTTTATTTATCTCGTAAATACGCACATTTACTACTGAACTCTCTAAATTCACTACAATTTTATCGAAACTTGGTTAATTTACTTTTTTTCTTACATATTTCTGCACATTCGATAACGAAGAGTGTGGACAAACCGATTATGAGCCATAACCACGAAATTTTTCGCATTTCAAATTGATTTCTCCTCTTTGAAGCGGCAGTTATCACAGTTTTTGAATTATTTTTGTCTTAAATGTTTCCGAAAATAAATTCAGAAATCTTATTTATTCCAACATAAAACTTGCCATATGAATACAACTAAAGCGAGCGTTTTTATTTTAGCATTCGAACCGTTCCGAACCGTTTCACAAATGCAACTGAAGCGGATAATTGCAAACGTCTACGAAATTTCCCCAACAATACGAATATTTATGCACGCTAATCCGGCTTTAAATTCACCCTCTCCAGCAGCGACAGCGCTAATCCGAGATTGGCAATTCAAGAGTAAAAGTATCATCCACCTCGACACACACATATTTTGCCACACAGCTGGATTGCTGTTGCTATTGTTGTAGTGCAAATTGTTGCCTATAAAAGTATGCAAAAGCATAGCATAGCGATTAAGTGTCAGTTCAGTGTCAACAACAACAACACATGCTAATCAGTAAGCGCAACAGCTGAGCTATCTTGAAAGCTATGCGGATCGGTCGGCTCTTATGCTTCATTCGCATATTCACACACATTCACCTTTCCACAGCCCATTGACCGTCACCCAGTAAAGGAGGCAATGAATGAATGAATGAAATTTCACTGAATGATAGTACTAACAAATGGCGCACACCTAATGGGGTATTGTGTGCTCATAAATACTAAAGAACAGCGTTCGGTACCCACTTGTCATACATTTTTGGTGCCTGCTGACGAGGTGCTTCAGTATTCAATAATTTCCCAAAAACGGTCATCTTTCAAAAAGCTGAATCAATACACCAAGATTATTTTGGAGATAAAAAAATATCACTTATATATAAGTATGAACGGTAGCATTTTGCTAGCACCGAGCTATAAGACTGTTAGAAGAGTTTGCACCCATTTTCAGTGCATTCTTCTTCTTCCTTATTGGCGTAGACACCGCGTAGGGGGTTATAGCCGAGCTTACAACAGCTCGCCAATCGTTCTTTCTTTTTGGCGCCAATTGGAGATTCCAAGTGTAGCCAGATCCTTCTCCATCTGGTCTTTCCAACGAAGTGGAGGTCTTCCTCTGCTTCCCCCGGCGGGTGCTGCGTCGAATACTCTCAGAGCTGGAGTGTTTTCATCCATTCGAACGACATGACCTAGCCAGCGTAGCCGCTGTCTCTTAATTTGCTGAACTATGTCAATGTCGTCATATATCTCATACAGCTCATCGTTCCACCGAATGCGATATTCGCCGTGGCCAACGCGCAAAGGACCATAAATCCTTCGTAGAAATTTTCTTTCGAAAACTCACATCGTCGACTCATCAGTTGTTGTCATCGTCCAGGCCTCTGCACCATATAGCAGGACGGGAATTATGAGTGACTTACAGAGTTTGGTCTTTATTCGATGAGAGGAGACTTTACTTCTCAATTGCCTACTCAGACCAAAGTAGTACCTGTTTGCAAGAGTTATTCTGCGTTGGATTTCGAGGCTGACGTTGTCGTTGGAGTTAATGCTGGTTACAAGATAGGTGAAGATATGAGTGTAACAGTGACGTGGGAACCACTTCGCGACTTCGACGCCTGTTTGTTCGATGGCTGGAGATATTTCGTTTTGCTCTCATTTACTACCAGACCCATTTGCTTTGTTTCCTTATTCAGTCTGGAGAAAGCAGAACTAACGGCGCGGTTGTTGAGGCCAATGATATTAATATCATTGTCGTTTTCCAGGAGCTGTACACTCTTATAAAAGAATTCCCTATTCAGCTCTACAGCTTGAACTATTTTGTTCAGGAGTAGATTGAAGAAGTCGCAATAGAGGGAGCCGCTGAAACCTCGTTTGGTATCGATTTTCATGCATTAATATGCGAAAAGTTATTTTTTTATTTTTCAAAGACTGTAGAATTGAAATATAGGAGTTAACGTTCATCTGAACCTTACTGTATGTCTACTCTGTGCTGTCGATGGTATCGTGTGGGAGGAAAACTGTCCGACACATAATCTGTGGGAAGGCACGTTCTTCCACATATTCGGCAATCATTCGTTATCAATTTTGTAATGGCGAAGTCAAGTTCAGCTGAGCAATTTGTAATTTGTATTAACTATTTTATTGCTTGTGCGTTGATTTTTTTATTTTTGTTATTTGTATGTCCAGTACTTTTGTTTTTATAGATACATATACATGTGTACATATGTATGTATGCACATAAAAACAAATTTCCAAAGGGGTTTTTATTTTTAGTTTTACTAGGGCTATTGTTTGTAAACAAAATATGTTTGTGACGTCAGAAACCTATTTTAATGGTAATTTATTGCACTGAAAAAAACATTTGTGAATTTGTGTTTTAATCTTTATTGAGATAAATTGGGCTGAGAAGTGTTGAAAAATGAACTTACATGAGTCTAACAAAGATAAAATACTCGTACTTTAAAAACAATTTTAAACAAAAAATTATAATTTCACCACTATAGTACTGAGTATTTCTTGGTTTTGACTAATTCTCTAAATATGAACTCTAAAAATATGAATCCGAATCACTGATGGTCGTATTTCATTGGTACCTATATGCTTAACACAAACACGGTTAATATTGAATATGAATATGAAGAATAAAGGTTGAAGTATTGTTAATTACAATAATCTTATCCTAAGACCAAGTTATTGCTCATAGAAAAAAAACTATACTTCAGACTTTATTTAAAATTCAGATCTCGACCAAGATTAAAAAGCAACTTTCCAGAAAAGAAATGCCAGCTTTCAATTGTTAAAAGAGATACTAGCTGCCAAATGTTTTTCAATCTCCCACGAATTGAAAATTTCCAAAAAAATATAACGTTAATGCGAAGGAAGTCTTTTATATTTCGGGATTGCAGAACAAAAACAAATATTGATTGTCGAAAGTCTTCTACTGTTTTTCAAAATATTTTCTATTAAGATCACTTTTGCATGTATTGGAACCAATTGTCGAAGCACGTTTGCCACTCTTGACGTAACTCCAAAATATGCGTTCTAAATGCATCACGTTTGTTTGATGACAGAAGATATTTTGTCTTGCCCTCGTTCAGTACCAGACCCATTTGCTTTGCTTCCTTATCCAGTCTGGAGAAAGATGATCTCACGTCGCGGATGTTCAGGCCATTGATACTAATACTGTACACTCTTATGCAAGATTGTATCTTCTCTATTCAGCTCTACAGATCGAACTATTTTCTTCGGAAGTAGATTGATGAAGTCACACGATAGGGAGTCGCCTTGTCTGAAACCTCGTTTGGTATCGAACGGCTCGGAGAGGTCCTTTCCGATACTGACGGAGCTTTTGGTATTGCTCAACGTCAGTTTACACAGCCGCATTAGGTTTGCGGGGACTTGGTACATTAGATTAAGTTATATAGCTGATGCCAAGAGATAATCGCACTTGGACTGCTGGTTTTGATCAGTCCTTTGTGAAGCCAGAAAAATAACTCTAGTAATTAGATTTTAAGTGTCAACAAAGCGCCTTGTACCCGATACAAATCTGCTTAGGCATTTGATTTCTATTCCCAACACTTGGTTGGATGTCTAAAGGTGTTAATCCTAAGTATTTTAGCTTTGATCTCGTTAATTCGTTAAAGCCTAGAAGAAAATGTTGTATGTTTCTACCATCTCTTATTCCAGTCAGCTTCCAGAAGCATTCGGTGGACACGTATAAGGCAATGAATTCCTTCAATTCAATCTAAAATTCCTTCAATTAAGAAAAGCCTAACTTTGCATTGGGTGAAAAGCTTGTTGGTTATCTTGCGATTTGCTTTGATCCGGAACGATCTAAGGAGCTAATCCGCCTAGTTGTTCAATAGTAAGCCGTTCTCCTGATCCGTTCCCGCTGCAATGGATTCCTTCCAATTTGTGTTAACTGGCAATATATTAAAAAATTCATCTTCAATTTGTGATTAAGTTATTTTACCTATTCTTCAAAAAAAAAAGAAAAAAAAAGATTAAAAAAATTGTATAATGTTATTAAAATTTACAATTATTTAAAATTTACTCGCAACCAATTTAAATCAATTTTCCTCAAGTACAAAGCAGTTAAATGTCATCTAGTGCTCATTAAAAAAAGCGAACTATAAGTAAAATAAACGAAATCACAAACTCACACTTACGCAAATTAACGGCGAAAGAAAAACTCAATTAAAAGATTCGCACATTAGCTGGGCAAATGAATTTGTTACTAATTTCAAGTGCAAAATGCTCATCAGAGGAGTCAACAAACCGTGGACAAGTGTTGAATAAGAATGATGTTATCAAGCGGGCATGTATGTACATATGTATGAACATGTGTGTGTGTGTGTGTACGTGTGGGTGAATAATAATTTTGATATACAAGTACAATACATTTGTTCGCTATTTTTAATAGCATGCAAAAAAGGCAACGGTACAACAAAAAAGTAATAATGAAAGCAAAGCAATAACAAAAACACCTAGCATTCTTTTAAAACGAGAAAAAACGTCAACCGCGGTTGCACACTATAATACCCTTCACAAATAAACAAAAATTGTATGAAAAAACTTGATCTTAATTGATCAATTTGTATGGCAGCTATACGCTATAGTGATCCCATATCGGTGGTTCCGACAAATGTTCACCTTCTTGGAGAGAAAAGAACATGTGCGAAGTTTCAGATTGATATCTCAAAGTTTGAGGGACTAATTGACAGACTGACAAATAGACGGACTATATATCGAATAAATAGACTCGTCACGCTGATCATTTATATATTGTGAGCAAAAAGTACCTAGAAATTGTAATTTAAATTCCCCGGGTAAATGATAATTCAAATAAATGTGTTTTGCTAAGTGGTTGGGCTGTCCTTAATCGGTCTGAATGTTGGAAAAGGCTTACCCTGATTCAGTTTTATCAAAAACATATGCCTACGAGTGGTACAGAACCTTCAAAGGCGGCCGAGAGATCGTTGAAGACATGCCTCGTTCTGGACGACTTACGACCTTTTCAATTGATGAAAATATTAAAAAAGTGAATAATGGAATAATGGTATGGTTCTTGAAAAGTTTTAGAAAGATGGCAACGAGCTCGACATCTCTCGCGAGTCCATTTGAATCATTTTAGTGGATATTTTGGGTATGAAACGCATTCTTGCTCGACTCGTCCCAGTAAAGATGGACTTTTTTCAAAAAGAATTGCGTAAATAGATCTCTTTGGACATGCTTGATACGAGTATTACAAATTCCGATATCAAATTCATGGGGAGCATTAAAACTGCCGACGAAAGATGGGTTTATGAGTTTGACATGCAAACAAGTCAATAATCAATGGAATGGAGGGAAAAAACGAGCCGAAAGCAAAAACACCGCCCCAAAGCCGAAGGAAAGGCAGGAAGTTTTCAGTGAAAAAAAAAATATTGAAAGCGGCCGGAATTGTGGAAGAAGAATTAATGGATTTAACATTATAATAATGCACCGTCGCTCGAGTCATGATTCTGACCGAATTTAAAGCCAAAAACGCAATGATACCATCAGCCATCGTATTCACCAGATTTGGCTTCGTGTGATTTTTTCTTGTTCCCCAAACTGAAATTGCTGCTACAGGTTCCACAGGTTTCAGTCGATCCAAGACAGAAACACAGAATTCGCTGAAGGAGCTGAAGGCCATCCCAAAAAGTTCTTACGAAAAGTGTTTCGAGAACTGAAAAAATCATTGGCATAAGTGTATTACATCTGGTGGGGATTACTTTGAAGGCGACAAAATAAATATTGATGAATAATTAAATAATTCGGCTTTGTTTACAATTTCTGGTCACAATATTAGAAATTTTTTAGGGTCGCTGACGGTTCCTTCTGTGCTTTTAAAATTCGTTTCGAAATGAGTACATCCCGTTCAGGGTATAATGACAAATATGAGAAAGCATGCGAAAGAGAGGTGAGTGTGCGCGTGGGTGATGATTCAAATGGAATCCGAGTAGTGTTAACACACACATACATTGTAAAGCAGCAAAAAATGTTCTCTTATTGCAGTGATTATGGATTTTTGACAAATGACAGCGTGAGAGTCAGGAATTTCGCGTTGATCAGTTTACACTAACACCGACTTTAAGAAAATAAAAAAATATAAATAACAAAAACAAATTTTGTTACCTGCCCAAATCGGCTGCCTTTTCGTGAAAACGTGAGCAGCATCATTTAATGTGAATTTATTTTTTTTTCTTTATCTGAGCCACCCGCACACCCTCCGCGCTGTTGACCATTTCCAGCAGCTACTTTTTGGTAATCACCTGCGGTGCGTAAGCGCGTGTGTCACTGTTGTTATTGCTGTTAGCGCTAAGTACCTACATGCACACGTACTTAGCAATAACAATAACAGAGGCGTCAACAGCATTGTGAGTTGCTGTTAAGCACAGCAATTGACGAGCTGTCAACTGTGAATTTGTGTTTGCCGCAAAAAAGTAGTTGTTTTTTGTATATGTGTTTGTGTTGTATTTGTTTTGGAATGGTGTGTGTGAGCAGGCCCATATAGCTCAGTCAAAATTGGCTCGCACGGAGTTTTAGATATAACAGACACCAAAAATCAACGGTTGTTGCCGGTTGTGCGCGTGGAGAGGCAGAGATTTGATTCGAAAAGTAGTTTTCGGTGAATTTCAATTTATTTTATTGGAAAAAATTGAAAAAGTACAAATATCTAATTTGCAGAGCTGACTTAAAAGGTGTGTGTTTGATTTGGCAAAGGACTAAAGCTCGCGTTTACCAAAAATTTTCAATAAATTTGGTTAAAATTGCGATAAATTTTTTATAAAATTATGTTAAATTAAGAAAAATTTCGATTTCAACTAATTTAGCATAAGTACGTCATTGCGGTCTCTTGGCCGAAACGTGCTTCAAAAGAATTATGTCAATTTGTGCTGTTGCATTTTTGCTGCTAATGAGTGTTTTGGCAACTTGTGTGTGCTTTCACGCCATATTTATTCAACGGTGCGTGTTTACTGTTCGCACACAAACACTTGCAAGATTGGCTGGCAATACATAGAGGTGTGATCACCATGAAGGACTCATAAGGACTTACGTAGTGTTAATGTATTGGTAATGACGCGTACACCCACCATGAAGTGATTATTTGAACAAAAAAACTAAAATAGCAAATCATTAAGAATGTAGTAATAAGATTGATTATTGTGTACCTCAACAACAATTACCTTCCCTTAAGTAAACGAAAATGCATGTGTCAGGGACTAGCACAACTAACAATTATGACACAGTGAATAATTGGTTATTAATTGTGTGTTATATGTTCATATATAGTAATAAACAAGTACAAATGTTCAAATCTGTGATTATGACCAAATTCTCCGAAAAAATGAATCAAATGTGACATTGAAATAAAAAAGCGTAAACAAAATTTTTATTCGCAAACATTATTATTTAAGATAATACTTATAAAGTAAAAATATAATTAAAAATTCGGCTGCATCGGAGCTGGAATAACCCACACAAATAACGAAATTTTCATACAAGAACTTAATTTTGATTGTTCAGTTTGTATGACACCAACATGATATAGTGATTCGATTCGAAAAATTTCTTCAGGTATTGTAGTGTTGTTTTAGAAACCAATATATGCCAAATTATGTACGGATATCTTGACAAATGAAAAAGTTTTCCATACAAGTACTTGATTCCGATCGTTCAGTTTGTATGGCAGCTATATGCTATAGTGATCCTATATCGGCGAGTCCGACAAATGAGCAGCTTCTAAGAGAGGAAAGGAAGTGTGCACAATTTCAGATCGATATCTGCACATTAGGGACTACATAGTTCGTGTATATACAGACAGTGAGATGAACAGACAAACTGACATGGCTAAATCAACCCAGCTCATCATTTATAAAGGGAACCATTCGAGATTCCTTACTTAAGAAAAAAAGACAGAAACTTCACATTTAACCTTCAAGTGGGCGCGCGTAGTCGAATCGACCGCGCTTAGTACATTTACGTTGATATTACTATTATTACCCATTACATTTTTAATAATTTTAATTACTTTTTTTGACAAAATAGACTTTAAGGACAATGACAATATATCTAAGTACAAATAAATAAATAATTCCTGAATAATTTGTGCTTTATTTCTTTTATTCATCCCAAACATCTTTTCGGTTACGCGCACCCGCTACCGTTATAAATGACCGCGCGCCCGCTTGAAGGTTAATGGGGAATATTTATTATCATTCTAAAGAGTATTCTTTGGCATTTATTTTATGTTGGTCGCGGTTACGCTTTGATTGTCCATCGGTTGTGTCTAATTTTCGATGACTCGTTCTAGCGTTTCAACTGGTAACTTTACATTTCCCCACAGGAAAAAGGCGACCGGCCCAAAACGTCAAATAATTTGCTCACCGAAGAATTCTTTCAATAAATCCTTTGAATGATGCTTTGTGTGGGAAGTGGAGCCGTCTTGGTGAAAGCAAATCTCGGCAAGATCACGAGCTTCAATTTCAGGCATCAAATAGTCGGTTATTATGGCGCGATAACGGTCGATATTGACGGTTACGTTCTCACCGACATCATTTTTGAAGAAATATGGACCGATGATTGTATTGGCCCATAAACCACACCAAACCGTTGTTTTTCTAAATGAAATGCCACAATTTTGATTGTATAGATACTCAATGAGCCAGAATTTCGCCGCATTGCTGAACAAAATTTGGCTCGAAAACGTCGGTTTTTCTTGAAACTTTTCGAAAGCCCATAGAGCGAAGCGATGTCACTTGGGATGGTCTAGCGGAGTAAGTTCTTGCAAAAGCTGTATTTTGTACGCTCTCAATTTAAGATTTCGCCGTAAAATGCACCAATTCGTTCCATGCGTCAGTCCGAGTTGCTGCGATTGGCTCCGAATCAACTCTCCACAGTCTCCGTGTACACTTTCAGCTACGGCTGCTATACTACCAACGTAGTATGTTCTTCACTACGTGCTGGACGTGGTCTATTCGGTCGAATATTATCTAATAATGAATGCTGGGTCCCAAAATGAGTGAGTTGCGAATAATACACTCAGTAGACCGATTCTGTTGACCATAAATTGAGCGAAGCGCGCGAAAAACGATTTGTAAACGTTGTTAAGGCGTAAGTCTTTTCATGATGAAATGCCAAACAATACTGAACAAAAATAACATGACAGCTTGACACGCTTCACACAGCTATTGAAAAAAATACCTCTACTTGGATCACCCGTTACATACATACACTTTGTATGTTCTCCAACGTTTCTTTTTTTGCACTCTTCCTTATTGATTATGAAGTAGTTTTTGTTATTTTATTTAGTGATTGCTTACTAAGAACTAATAATTGATTTTTGTTTGGCTAGAGAGAATACATAAATGAAAGACTTAGTCTGATTTTGAGCCAAAATCATTGAAATTATGTAGCGCTGGAGCAACGTGTAATTAATTTTGTTTTAATTTCGACAAAACATTTTTAATGTACTTTATTTTGTAAGGATCTAATTAAATATAGAACTACGTGAAAAATATGGTTAGAGGATGCGAGATCTACATAAACATATTACGTTGAAAGTCTTGAGAGGGACGGTTCCACTACATTTAGTGAATAGCAGGTAAACAGAAGAATTCAGCTTTCCTCGAACCTCAAACATTTTGTTGCTGATTTTAGTTTGGATGACGAAGAAGGTGCTGGCCGGCAAAACAAAGTTTGAAGAGGGGTAACAGAAGGCATTACTCGATGAAGATCGTTGCCTAATACTGGAGGAGCTCGCAGAATCTTTGGGAGTCACTCCAGCAGCCATTTCAAAACATTTAAAAGCAACCGGTTACAATCAAAAGCAAGGAAATTCGGTGTCATTATTGTTAGACATTTGAATATTGCACGAATATTTTAGCTTTAACTTCCACATGTACTTTAAATTTTTCATCCATCTATCATTTCACGGTTTTTACTCTTGGCGGGACGACTCCTCCTAATTACCATTTTCTAAATTCTTGTGCACATAATTCAAAATATCAAATTAGTGATGTGAAAAATTAAAAAATGTGCGTAATATTTTTGTTCTGAAAGGGGAAGTTTATAACACCCAGAAGAAAGCGTCGGAGACCCTATAAAGTATATACATATAGAAATGATCAGTATGTTGAGCTGAGTCGATTTAGCCATGTCCGCCTGTCTGTATATATACGAACTAGTCCTTCAGTTTTTAAGATATCCTTTTGAAATTTTGCAAATGTCATTTTCTCTTCAAGAAGCTGCTTATTTGTCTGAACTGCCGATATCGGACCACTATAACATATAGCTGCCTTACAAACTGAACGATCGGAATGAAGTTCTTGTATAGAAAACTTTCTCATTTGACAAGATATATTCACGAAATTTGGTATAGATTATTTTCTAGGACAACAATGTAATCTCCGAAAAAATTGTTCAGATCGGATTACTATAGCATATAGCTTCCATACAAACTGAACACATAGTTACTAACATAAATGCACCTGTTCCTTTTCTTGTTTTCTTTTGAAAACGTCAAATTCTTGATTTTGGAAAAAAACAATTCACAGGATCCTCCATTTTTCCCTTAAAACTAAGAAAACCACATCATGTTGGGGTTGTAAGGTATATCTTCACTAACCGATTGATACATTTAGGTACGTTCGGTTAACTGAGGTAACCAGGCAGTCAAGAATAGTCCTGCTTGGACAACTAGAAATATCGATTCGTTATAATACCCAGAACTTTTAAGTTCGAATCAAAAAGACCCTCGCAAAGCGCCTATAGCCTGCCACAAATTCCCAGCCAATTTCAACTAGCTGAACAGTATAGCAGAAAACGTCTAAATGAGACCGACTGAGTTGGTTAGAGACAAAAAATGTAATATTAGTAACGAGAAATAGTTAAAGGACGTCTGTTGACTGGTAACACAGATCTCCAGTTTTGACTGCTCTGTTTTTTTCTTTAAGCGATTAGGCAAGAGCTAGGAGTATAGGACACCAGTAATCCTCGGATCATTAAGAAAGTCAAAATATTCATGTGGAAAGCATCGCAGTAACCGATATCATATATCATGATACTACGTTGCGTTATTACAACTGGCAAAGCGCGATTTCAATGAAATTTGTGTTTCCCTTTTATGTAATGTCAAGCATTTATTGTGTATCGTTTGTTTTTTCAGATTCTTCGCACTCCACACAGCAAAGATGATAGAAATTTATCTGTTGGTTCTAGCAAGCATATTGCAGTTACTGAGCTACTCCGATGGTGGTTTCATAGGTAAGCCAAACACATGTCCAACATCACGCATACTTGAACCTCTTGCAACTTGATTTACTTGTTAGCCTACGAGGACGCACGCAAAGCTGTTATACAAGCCGAGGACTTGCTCATCACCGGCGGCCGCATACACCTAAATGACAAGGAGGAACGAGTGAATGATATATTCATGCGATACAAGTTGGACGAGCTTGGCGCGGGCTTTTACGATTCGGATGTTAACGCAGCGGGTTTGCATTTCTTCAAGGCTAAGCGGCTTGTGGAGAAGAGCAAAGTGCTGAAGTTCCTCAAGCGTATGCCGAAGGGTGCCACCTTACATTTGCACCACTCGGCAAGTGTTTCCTCTGAATGGATGGTACGTAATATTTCCTACATGCCGGGAATGCTGCGTTGCACCAATATTATGGGCGTCAGCGTGTTAAGTTTTCGTAGGACGCCACGTGATCACGGCTGTGTGACACAGTATGTGCGTGTGAGTGACGAACGCTTTCGTTCGGTTAGTCCGGTCGCTTATGATCGCAGCTTTGAGAAGTTGATCAACTTGTATACACCGACGCCGGAAAGTGAGTGGCAGATTGTTTATTTTTAGTTTTAATGGAGTAGAGACATAGTTGTGCAAATAAAGATGAACTTTTAATATTTCACAGCTGATTATCCAACGATTAAGCATGTGTGGCGTAAATTTCAGAATATGTTTAGCACGATAAACGATGTATTGCGTTATTTGCCGGCTTTTCGTGCCTACACTTGGCGTATGCTGGAGGAGTTATACGAGGATAACGTGATGTATGCGGAGGTGCGAATGGATTTCAAAGAGGTGGGTACTTAGAAGTCCTTTGTGATCTTTCACTATCTATCTTTCCCTTTTGCCCCAGCTCTATGACTATAGTGGACGCATTTTCCCACCGGAGCGTTCCGTTCGTGAGGTATTGACTATCGTGGAAGACTTTCGTCGTGTACATCCGAACTTTTTGGGCATCAAGGTGATTTTTTCAACACATCGTAATGTTGAACGGACGCGTGTTTTCGAGAATTTTGAAATGTTTAAAACCTTGCAGTGAGTTATATCCAAAAACTTTTTCTTTCGTCTACTAATCGAGTTCATATCAGCACAGCGAATCCCGATTTCATTATCGGTTTCGATTTAGTCGGACAGGAGGATCTTGGTAAACCTTTACACAATTTCATCGGCGAGTTGGCGGATCTGCCGAAGAGCGCGAAATACTTCTTCCATGCCGGCGAAACGAGTAAGTCTTATCCTTTCTAGCTTAATTATATAAACATTAATAATAATCTTCGATTGTGGCAAATGTTTAGATTGGTATGGTGCCTCTACCGATTTCAACCTTTTGGATGCGCTCTTGTTGAACACCACACGCATCGGTCACGGTTTTGCGTTAATGAAGCATCCGGTTTTATGGAATGCCGTGAAGAAGCGCAATGTGGCCATCGAAGTAAGTCCACTCTCGAATCAGATACTGCACTTGGTGGCGGATTTGCGCAATCATCCAGGTAGCTTTTACATGTCTCAGAATCTACCAATGGTTATTTGCAATGATGATCCCGGCTTTTGGGACACCAAGGGGCTGAGCTATGATTTCTACTATGCGATTATGAGTTTGGCACCAAATCATGTGGGCTTGAAGACGCTAAAGAGTCTTGTTTGGAACTCGATTCGGTACTCAGTGCTGACAAGACGAGAAGAGAGTGTTGCCTTTGAGAACTTGGAACGTTTGTGGGATCAGTTCATTAATGATGTATTACAGGGCAGTGTTGTTTGATGTAACAGTTTATTAGGGGTTGTGTAGAACAAAAAGGATATCATAAGAAATTCTCATAAATAAAATTTTTAATATTAAGAAAATTCGTCTTAAATTATTTCCTCCTCATAGAATTGAATTAATTTGTTTGCACCGCGATCTAGAGTCTAATTTGCCCGCCACTCTATCACATGTATTAGTTAAGGTCAAGCATTCTGATGAGCTCTAGGAACTCTCTGAGAACTATTGAGGCGATGTGACTATCCACACATATGGATACTAGGGTGTGTCATTCTGAGTCAACCTTCTTTTGCAACTGAAAAACAGGCTAAAAACTTTCGAAAATGTGAAAAAGAAAGTCACTCAAAAGATGAGCTCTTAATATTAATATTAAATGTTTCAAATTTTCTGTTTTCCATATAAATTACATGGAAAAAAATCATTGTTTTTTGTGGTGGTTATTGTGCGGAGGTTATTATATGTGCACGCGATGGCTGGCCGTAGGGATGGTAAACTCGATTCCGATTCTACCGGAAAATCGAGTTTTCTCGTAAAATAATCGACTTTCTTTTTCATATTTCGAAAGTTTTTAGCCTGTTTTTCAGTTGAAAAAAAGGTTGCCTCAGAATGACACACTCTAATGGACACTTAAACCTGCGGTGCTCAAGAGTTTCCGGGCTGCTCGCCTCAAAATCAGCAGTTCACACAAGAGGCTATGCACATGTAGGACATGTGCTTTCTGAGCTTGTAATGCATGTGTAAAATCCGAATAGTTGTCGAAATTGGTCTCTCGTGAGCTTTAAATCTTGTTAGGTTATAACTCCCCATTAGCAGTTTTGCATGGCTCTTAGCTGTTGCTTGCTACCAATATCTTTTACTGCCCACTCTCTCCTCCTTGCGTAGCAGCTCCGTTATGGTGAAGGAATCCACCGCAATACAGGGTTCTGATCCGTCAGTGACATCTCTGCCAAATAAAAATAATCATTAGTGTTTAGTACATGCTTGTCTTTCCGATACTTTCCGGACTATATGTACAGTCCATTCGGCGATTTTTACAATGAGTGAAGTTCTTTTTGAATAAGTTCCATTAAATTTTGTGTTTGGAATCAAATTTCTAGTGCCGAAACATTCAGAATGTTGGAAAAGGCCTTCGGTGACAATTGTTTATCACGAGCAAGTGTTTTTGATTGATACAACTTATTTAAAGGTGGACGAGAATGCGTTGACGATGAACCACGTCCAATGCGGCCATCAACATCAACTCACGTAAATAAAATAAAGGAATTAGTGCTTGAGGATCGACGATTAACAGTCAGAGATCTTACTGGCATCGTTGGAATATTGGGAGGATCCGTGAAAACCACTTTGGAAAGATCATTTGGGTCTAGGAAAAGGGAAAGCACGATTGGTTCCAAAATCACACAATTAAAAAAAATCAGCGTCGCGTTAACGTCTGAAACATTGCTTTCCGACTACCAGGATGTCATGAAACGTATTATTACTGTCGACGAGTCTTGGATCTATGCTTACGACACGGAAACACGCGATCAGTGAGCCGAATATAGTGGCAAATATGATCCGAAGCCGAAAACATCACGTTAAAGCAAGTAAAACTTCAATATGTTGGCAGTTTTTCCTCGACTTCCGACGTGCCAAACTATCATCATGGAATACTATTTGAGTTTTATGCGTCGTTTGCGCAAAGCTACTCGTAAAAAGAGGCCGGAATTATGGACCGATTGCTACGGAGAAACCATTTTGAGTCAAGTGTATTGGGGTGAATTGGGATTGCTCTGAGGAGGACTTCGACATAAATTTTAAAGAATAAATTAAGTTTTTTAAACTAAAGAACAAAGTCTTACTATTTTTTGCTCATAGTGGTATATTGGGACATTCTTAAGGTTCAGTTTACTGTTTAATTAAACATCTATTACTACCATATACTGAAAATTATAATTTTATAGTATATTCTACATTGTAACATATTCTTTAATACTGTCAATATTGACGGTCAAATAAATAATACCATAAAAAGGTCCGTGTCTGGAGTGTGAAAAAAAATTTCATCAAAATAAAAGAAATATCTTCAATAGAAAAGAAATGTCTTCAAAAAACAAAATGAAAAAATGTCAACACGAGACAATACACATTTAATAGGAGCTTCAAGAGGCTAGGAAAAACCAAGCTTAAAGAAAGCAAAACAATGTAATTTACTGCACAAAGCAGTCTTTAATTTCTGATACATTTTCAGTGGTTGTAGTCAGCAATGGCACAGTAAAGGGCATGTCAGCGAGCATTGTAGAAAAATATTCTGGCTAGGACTCCGTGGAATGACGCGGACTCCATGAATTGGCGAGAAATGTGGCGAATATATTGAACGAATCTGAACAATTTAAATTGAAACGAAAATCGAAAACGAAATCTTCATGTCTTCCTTTTAGCTTAAAAAGCGGAATCGCCAACTGTTGCGAAGAAAACGTAGCCAACGTTTAGTAATTAATTAATTTATGTAAGTAGTGCAGCAGGTGAGTAAATTTTAACTTTTCTTTGTAAATGCAACAAATAACGCGAAGTTCAAAAAGTCGATCAACAGTAACAACAACAACAACAATTACAACAACTGCTATTTAGTAGGTGTCAAACATTTGAATTTAATTGCATTTACATTTTATTTGATAGTTTTGTAATTTCTATTACAAAATTAAAAAAAAAAAAACAGTTAACAATTGGATCATTGCGTGTCTGGAATTGCTCATTTAAGTTGTAAACACTTGTGTAAGTGTTGTATTATTGGAATTAAAGGTACACTAATTAAGCGAAGGCGAATTAAATAATATTACAGCAGCCTGTATTTGTTTCAGCAGTGTTGGAAGTTATTGAGAAAATGGGTTATGTATGTAGATATTATATAAATATTTGAAAAAAATATTTAAAAACTCATTTTAAAGTTGTTGGAGCGAAAAAATATCAAAATGTTGAAATAACAAAAATTTTGACATGTTTCCAGCTTTTGTACAGAAAATTTTTGAAATTATTATATTTTATATAAAAATATTATGGAATACTAATACTTAATATTATATTTTATAAAAATAAAATAATAGCTTCATATTTTTTAAACTTATGGAATTTGTAAAATAACTTATTTTATAGATAAATAATAATATTTACTGAATATTTTATTTAAATAAATATAAACTTTCATATATAAATGTAATTTGTAAAACTAATAAATAAATAAATAAATGTATTTTTAGGGAAAATGGAGCTATGAGGAAAGTTCTCTAAGCGCCATTCACTTGGCAGTGACCAGCAACGATTCGTTTACATATGGCTCAAGCAGCGCACGGCTTCCGGTCTTAGACCAAGTATCCTCTGGGTAGCCAAAATGTATCCAATTGGACGTGAGCTAAAGTGAGAAGGCGAACTATCCCTCCCCAGAGTTGTGTGCCGGGTTGGGGACCCGCCACATGAAAAGAATACCCCTAATGAAAAGGAAACAATATTCTTTGCGCTGTTGTAAACTCGGCTTTAACCGCGAATGCGGTGTCTACACCTATAAAGAAGAAGAAATGTATTTTTTTAAGAATTACCGCTTATCTATTATCATTTAATATTATATATCGTGATATATTTTTTGTTTTATTCTAAACAAATTATTTGAATTGGTAATATTTTCGATCTTAAACACCAGCGTGGAACTCGAAATTTTGAAATTGAATGAGGAAGCAATATTTTTTTTTTTATTTTGTCAAACAAATTTTTTTTTATTATTTCGACTAATTACTAGATTTAATATTACTCTAACGAAATCTGGTTGGTATTTTAATTTTACAGGATCCAGTTCGGAGATAAGTGTGTATAGTGGTCACCGCAAAACGTCTTTACTTTTTGAGAGGTGCCGCTGGCGATCAGCTATAGTTCCTTTCCAAATAAATATTTTTACTAAAACTAAGTCTTAAAAGATATCGTAATATGTGTACAAATTTTTGGTTCAATAAATTTAAAGATTTTCTCAGAAAAAATTCTGGAAAATTCGTTTTTTCGCCCTTCTAACTGTACATATATAACCCCATAAGGCACGACGTGGTAGGTTGATATTTTACGATGTTATGTGACATGACATGATGTGATGACATATAAATGATGACAGATACACAGTACTAGTCTAGTGCTCTATATGAGAGGAGAGTTCATATAACAATTGTGATACGATATAAGGTGTTTTGACGTCTTACAGATTGGATGCGATGTGATCCGTTGCAAAGTGAATTCTAAACTGATATATGTACGTACAACGTGTTTTCATTTGATAAATTGTTGCAAGTGTATGATTTTCATAAGCATAATGCGTTGAGATGTCATGTGATATCTCCAAATATAATTTGATATGTTATTTTGTATGAAGTTATGCATTGAAAAACCAAGCGACATTTAAATGTTTCAACTCAGCCTCATATACATATGTATGTGACGTGATCAAAAGCCAAATGACTTGCTATTAGTGAAAATGTTACAAAAGAGAATATCATAATGGATTTTAAATGTTATTTTAAACTAAAAAATATAAATATGTTTCACATAAATTAGAGATGTATTCATACAAGCATTAGGAAATATATTAACTAGCGGATTTCCTTTGATCTAGCCTAAACGCGCTTCAAGAAGTGTAATTATACGATACAAATTGATATTAGACCAATTTATTAATTCACATGTTTTTGTTTTTTTTTTGTTTTCTTTTTTTGATTTTTGAAATTTATTCTTTGAATTTTTTATTTTATTCGCAGCAAAACAGCATTCATTGACACACTTATCTACTTTGACTATTTTGTTTATTTTGCCGACCTGTTCCTAAATATGTTTACGCTTACGCTAAATTAATTCATTACTTCCAAAACAATTTCGGATACTCGTACTATATTTAAAAAAAGAGAAATAAAAGATAAAATAATAATAAATGCATCTATTTATTGAAGTTGATTGACCGCTGAGTCTCATTCTGATCTTTATTCTTGTTTTTTGGTTAGACATTATGCGCATCTAATGAGTGCTTAGGTGATGCGCGAGTCTCATGCAAATGCGAACAATTCCGATGTCATAAAAACATTATATTTGCAAATAACTACGCGCCTGTAATATGAGCAATTAACATTTCGGATAACCTATTTTTTATTCTTTTAGTATTGTGCATTAACCAGTTTCTAAACCGAGTGCGAATATTTAGGACACAAGGCTTAATTAACCTTTTACATGGGTTCGCTATTGGTCAAGGTTAGATGTTACACAGGAACACGTATTTATAAACTCGCATGCACGTTCTTACATGTACGCAATTTTTAATTAGAATTCTATAAATATTCAACAATAATATGAGTGTTAAGATCTTGTAACCTTGAGATTAATTCTCTCCTGTTATATCCAGAAAGGTCAGAGATTTGCTCCTAAGCATATGCGTCTGTAGCTTCTTCTTATTGATACTTTCAGCTTTTGATTACATTTAATTTTTTGCTGATGACGGGCACTTACACTCTTCGTAGATCCAGTTTAGTAATATTCGGAGAGATATTTTTTGTTTGTTTTGCTTATATAAAGTTATTGGCGATTCTATTCTTTATTGGCTTATGGATTATTGAATCACATTTTTGCTTTCTTCAAAGTGAAATTTGCTTTCACCATGAATAATCTATATATAGTATATACTCGTAAAAGAATATATTTGTAAAAATACAATTTTTTTTTTATAAATTTGTATTAAATTTTGTTTTTTAATTTTCTTTCCTGGACACATATGCCAGCTGTTAGATCTTGTGTACCACTGCTGTTACATATTTCTCCACTTTTGGGTAATTTAATTACATAAGTTTTTTTAATTGTTAAATACTTTTCACCGAAGAAGTTTGAAATTTAGAAGCCCGTGTTGCAACTCCGCCGAAAGAGATAATGGCGCCGCAGCCTGAGCTGAGTGCAATTTTATATGAGATGCCTCTGCCAGCCGATCGCTTATATGTATGTACGAAGAGCCGAATATACTAAGTATGTACCAAATTATTGTATATACACATACCTGTACAAGCATTGCATATTCATAAATACAAGTAACGGGGTTTTCAATAAGAGCGCTACAAAAGTTTTTTAAATAAAACAAAAATCAATGAAATTCTTTATTCCTGTGGAAGTACATTTGATGCCATTATGTATAGAATTCGAGTATTTTTGCATGGCCACGACGGGCACGCTTGCAGAAGTCCAGACGTTGAACCCAATTTTCGACGGTTTTCAAGCATAAAGCGGCCAATACATACATCTCCAATTTCACGTTCGATATTCGTACGAAGTTCGTCAATCGTCGCTGGCTTATTGGTATAGACCAAAGACTTGACGTAGTCCAACAGGAAATAGTCTATGGTAACTGCGTCAATTTGCACGATCGAGGCGCCCAATTGACTGTGCCATTTCGAGAGAAAACACTTTAACCAAACTTGGTTTTCAATAAATCGATTGTGACATTCGCTATGCCGCTTGTGGTGCCGTCCTGTTGGAACCATTTATTGTCCAAGTCCATATCATCCAATTCGGGCTAAAAATATTCGGTTATCATTGAGCGGTAGCGATTCCTATCCACAGCAATGTGGCAGTCTTGATCATCACCCCGCCGCTGGTCCATAAACCGCACCAAACCTTAATTTTCACCAGATGATCGACGCTTGAGAACGACGTGTGACAGACTGATTTGGGTCTTCCTCAATTGATGCGCTGGCGGCAGCATTATTTTCGACACTACGGGCACTTCTTTGTCTTACGGGCAAAATTTTTCCACTAGGCGCCCAATTGTTGATCTGACAGGACGATTATGACGACCATAAATTTGACGTAGCGCTTTTAAAGTTGAAGCCACTGTCTTCGAATTTCGGTAGTAAATTTTAATAATTTCGACCTGTTGTTGGATCATATAGCTTTCCATGATAAAAAAATACAGAAGAGAAATGTCCAAAGAGCGGGAAAAATATGGCGTCGTTTGCTGCCGGTCTACTTTGGTAGAGTCGTTTTGGAAACCCCTTTACATACTTGGCACATCACACAACCATACTTTGTATTTTTATACCCTGAACAGGGTTTAAGGGTATATTAAGTTCGCCACGAAGTTTATAACACTCAAAAGGAAATGTCTAAGACCCTATAAAATATATATCTAAATGAACAGCGTGACAAGCTGAGACGATTTAACCATATTCTTCTATCAGTCTGTATAGATCTGATATTTTTGACACGTCCTTTTCTCCTCAAGAAGGCGCTCATCTGTCAGAACCGTCGTTATCAGAAAACTATAGCATACAGCTGCCACATATACTGATCATCTAAAAACCAGTCCTTGTATGGAAATCATTTTATTTGTGAAATAAAATTTAAAGCAATGATACAATCTACGAGTAAATTGTTCAGATCGGCCCAGTATAGCATATAGTGGTCACATGGTCAGGTTATATGACCTGTGAAGGTTAGGATTTCTCCGTTTTTTGGCGCCCTATTAGTCGACCCACTCTAATGTACATATAATGTGAATCAGCCATTATTGGGTAGACCAATTTTCATAAAAACAAAAAATATTATTTTCAAGGCTTTGACAATATTTACAGTTATTCAAGTTCATAGTATGAATTTCATACACACACATACACACACACCAGCTTACAAATGTAAACATGAAATTGACAATGTTGATATGTAAATGTAAACAGGCTCTGTCTAACTGTTTGTTTGTATGTCTGTGGACGGTTCTACGAATAAAACGAAAAAGCGAAACACACCGCATTCAAGAACAAAACGCACAAAATGCTTTACATTTTCGAAATGGCCCGAAATATTGCGAATGTATTGAACGACTGTGAGCAATTTAAATTGAAACGAAACATTGAGGTCTGCGGTTCTTCCTTTCAGTTTAAAAACGGCAATCGCCGACACCAGACCGTTATTTAGCGCAGCTTAGTTGAAAGCAACAACAGCAAAATCAATTGTATTGACATTTTATTTGAAAATTGTGTAATTTGTAGAAAATAAATTGAAAAAAATTTGAAAGTTGCATTATTGCGTGTCTGGAATTTCACTTTAAAGTGGTAAACAGGTGTGTAAGCTTTATAATAACGGCATTAAAAGTGCGCTATATTTAATTACGTAATATTCGAAGTTATTGGGGGAATTCACAAATATTTTAGTTTCAATTATGAAAAAAAAAATAAAATGAGACAAGATTGGTATTAAACTATGTATATGTATATAACAAGAATTTTTCCAGTTTTTAATAGCGTGTGTTAAATAATTCTGAAAGAAAGTAATTTCTGAATGGAATAATTTAAACTTTTTACCGTAAATAAAACGAAAAATATGCTTTCATGTAAACAAAAATGTTATGAAAAGCTTTAAATATTATTATAAGAATAATTTCGTTTATAAAAAAAACAACTTTTTTAATAAATTTTTTTTTAATTTTTCTATTCAACAAAATTGTTATTTTTTAAATAAAATTTATGGTTAAAAATTTTTTTTTTTTAATTTTGACATAACAAAATTGTTAATTTTTCTATAAAATTGATGATTTAAAAAGATATTTTTTTTAGAATTGCCGGTTAAAATATGTTATCCATATTTTTATATTTTAGTTAGTTATCCTAAGGAAGTTTTTCAACACCGTAGAACCAGAAGCTGTACTTTATAATGAAATAGAGAAAATGATGATATTACTATAAAAAAATTATATTCATACAGATACATTTATTAGCCATTTTATATGTAATATATTTTTGAGTAATTATACAAATTTGCATTTTAAGTTTTTTTTATTTTTAACAATAAACGAGTGTATGCCAAAGTAATTGTGAGTTCACTAATAATTAAAAATAAATTAATTTTTTAGTTTTGTAACGTTATTATAGTTCTTAAAGCATCATTGACAATCAAAATTGATAATTTACACAATTTTGACAATTTTTGATTTGCACCTTGTGAATCCCCATTTAGTTATCATTGAAAATAATTTCAACGCTGTAAAATAATTATAATGAATTAAACACCCCACAACCGTTACTGCCACTATGTGGTAATAAATTAAAAAAATATATTGCATCATTATAATTTTGTAATTTCACTAAGAATTGCTTTAAATTTTTTTTAAAATTTAAGAACATACATATGTATGTATATATTTAAAAATTTTTCAATCGATTTTTACCACAAAAGAATTTGCTTTTGCGTTGCGTAAATAATTAAATAAGAAGTTCAATTTGTCTTTAATATATGCACATATATAAATTATTCTATTCGCCAGAAACATTTGTACTTGAACTTTTGCTTAAAAATAAGCACAATGCCCTCGAAATTATATGCAAATGTCCCGAAAAAACAGACTAAAACTTCTCTTTTCTATACTTCAAAAATGCAAGTTAAAGAAATTTGTTATAAAAAAAGAACAGGAGAAAACATTAACAAAAAAATACGCTGTGGTGTAAATGACGAATTTGGTGGCTTGTAGTGATATCATGTGACGTGATTAACGAAATGTGAAGTATTTGAAAAACAAGATTATTTGGTTTATTTTGCTGTGATGTGATCAGATGTGATGAGTAGAATAGATGTCGTGGGTTGGGAAGTGATTTGATTTTATAGTACTATTTATACGGTAATAGGATGTGATTTGACATGACTTAAGAGAATGTGATGTGAAAATGTGCATTAAAATACAATTTGGTTGAACTCGTGCAAATATCTTGTGATGTGTTGTTCCACAATGCACCTTACTAATATGATATTGTCTTATATGATGTAAAAAGTCATAAGTTATGATTTGACTAAATATAGTTGTGATGTGAAATGTTATGATGTGATGTGACTAAATATAGTTGTGATGTGAAATGATATGATGTGATGTGACTCGAAATGTGTTTCGCGCTTTACGTCCGATTTATGGTCTACATAATCGACCAAGTGAGCAAACAATTAATGCGATTGTGACCAAGTTTCGCACTCAGTTTACTTTATTGGACATTAAACCAACCACACGAATGCGTACAGTGCGTACAGAAGAGAATATTGCGTCTGTTTCTGAGAGTGTGGCTGAAGACCGTGAAATGTCGATTCGTCGCCGTTCGCAGCAATTGGGTTTGTGTTATTCGACCACATGGAAGATTTTACGCAAAGATCTTGGTGTAAAACCGTATAAAATACAGCTCGTGCAAGAACTGAAGCCGAACGATCTGCCACAACGTCGAATTTTCAGTGAATGGGCCCTAGAAAAGTTGGCAGAAAATACGCTTTTTTATCGACAAATTTTGTTCAGCGATGAGGCTCATTTCTGGTTGAATGGCTACGTAAATAAGCAAAATTGCCGCATTTGGGGTGAAGAGCAACCAGAAGCCGTTCAAGAACTGCCCATGCATCCCGAAAAATGCACTGTTTGGTGTGGTTTGTACGCTGGTGGAATCATTGGACCGTATTTTTCAAAGATGCTGTTGGACGCAACGTTACGGTGAATGGCGATCGCTAAAAATGGAAGAACTGAACTTGGTTGACATGTGGTTTCAACAAGATGGCGCTACATGCCACACAGCTCGCGATTCTATGGCCATTTTGAGGGAAAACTTCGGAGAACAATTCATCTCAAGAAATGGACCCGTAAGTTGGCCACCAAGATCATGCGATTTAACGCCTTTAGACTATTTTTTGTGGGGCTACGTCAAGTCTAAAGTCTACAGAAATAAGCCAGCAACTATTCCAGCTTTGGAAGACAACATTTCCGAAGAAATTCGGGCTATTCCGGCCGAAATGCTCGAAAAAGTTGCCCAAAATTGGACTTTCCGAATGGACCACCTAAGACGCAGCCGCGGTCAACATTTAAATGAAATTATCTTCAAAAAGTAAATGTCATGAACCAATCTAACGTTTCAAATAAAGAACCGATGAGATTTTGCAAATTTTATGCGTTTTTTTTTTAAAAAAAGTTATCAAGCTCTTAAAAAATCACCCGATATAATGTTATAATGTGATGTGACTAAATATAGTTGTAATGTGAAATGGTATGATGTGATGTCACTAAATATAGTTGTGATGTGAAATAGTATGATGTGATTTATTATAGTTGTGATGTGAAATTGCATGATGTGATGTGATTTATTATAGTTGTGATGTGAAAAGGTAAGATATAATGGTTTGTGATTTTTCATAGATATGATGTGATGTGACTTATAAATATAATGACTTTATGCGATTCGTTTTCATATAATTCAATGTGAAATAGGATAATGTCATGTGACTTCTCATAGATGTGAATGGTATGACTTATTTGTAAATGTGATGTGAGACGGTAGACGTGATGTAATGCGAACTGTATATAAATCAGGCACTTGTAGATCCGAATGATGAGAGATGTGATCTTGGACCCAAAGTATGAGGATTTCATGCATGCACGCAGCAATATCTTTATTTTAAACTGCCATTGAGCGTCTTATATGGAATGTGATTTATTATCATATGATATGTGGGTAATAAAACTAATACAAAAGTGAATATTATCCAAATGAATTGCATATGTTATTATAAACAAAATATTAAATAATGTCTTACATAAGGTACAGAGGTATTCATACAAGCATCAACAAATATATTATCTAGCGTATTTCCTTTGATCTAGCCTAAACGGTGTGCAAGAAGTATAATTATACGATTCAAATTGATTATACAAATTTATTATTGCACATTCATTTTTTTTGTTTTTCAAAATAATTTTTTTTCCGTAGAAAAACAGCATTTATTGACACACTTATCTACTTTGACTATTTTGTTTATTTTACCAACCTGTTTCTAAATATTTTTACGCTTACGCTAAATTAATTCATTACTTCCAAAACAATTTCGGATACTCATACTACATTTAAAAAGAGAAATAAAAGAAAAATAATTTTAAAGGTGCCTATTTATTGAAGTTGAGTGAACGCTGAGTCTTGTTCTGATCTTTATTCTTGTTTTTTGGTTAAACTTTATGAGCATCTAATGAGTGCTTAGGTGATGCGCGAGCCTCATTCAGATGCGAACAATTCCGATGTCATGAAAACATCTTATATGCATATGATTACGCGCCTGTAATATGAGCAATTAACATTTCGGATAACCTATTTTTTATTGGTTTAATATTGTGCATTAACCAGTTTCTAAACCGAGTGCGAATATTTAGGACACAAGGCTTAATTAACCTTTTACATGGGTTCGCTATTGGTCAAGGTTAGATGTTACACAGGAACATGTGTATGTACAATCACATGCACATTCTTACATGTACGCAATTTCTTTTTTTAATTTCAATTTAAATTCTAGAATTATGCAACAAAATTGTAACTGTTAAAATTTTTTAACCTTGAGATTAATTCCCTCTTGCTTTAATCAGAAAGGTCAGCTTCGGGACATACGTTTCTGTGCTTCTTCTTACTGATACTTTTATCTTTCAATACTTCTACCTGTGTGTATATATGTACATCTGTACATATACGAACTAGTCTTTCAGTTTTTCAGATACCGATCTGGAGACGTCGACCATACAATTTGATCTATCAAACTCACCGTTCCCACGACAGTCGAGTCTACGTAGCCGGTACGGAACCGGATTTTTATCCGGCCAAGGACTGTCAACTCGGCAGAATTATGCGGCTACAATAACAACTTCGTTCAATCTCAATTCCTTGTATAGAAAACTTTTATATTTGACAAAGTTTTTTCAGAAAACTCGACGTAGATTATTATCTAAAGCATCGCTACAATCTCCGAACATATTATCCAGATCGAACCACCACTACAGCATTTAGATGCAGTTCAAAATGACCGAACAAAATGAAGATTAGGAACTTTTTATGCCTTTTTATGCTATAAAAACGCACCTATGAAGGGTATCAGTCGAAATTAATGTTTTTTCTGGTTTAATCTAGGCTATAGCTGCGTAAGCGGCGTCTACGTCAATAAAGAAGAAGTATCCCGATTTAGTCTATATGGCTTATAGATGATTGAATAACATTTTATATTTCTTCAAAATGTAATTTGTTATAATTATGAATTTATTTATATATTATACTATATTTAAAGAAATATATCTTTATTTTAAAAAATTGTTTTAAATTTTATTTTTCCAATTATCGTTTTTAGTCTGATCTCAAAATGCCTACCTGGACCTATACGTTAGCTGTTCTATTTTATGTACCGCTGCTGTTACATAGTTCTCCACTTTGCGGTAATTTGATAACATAACATTTAACTGTCAAATACTTTTACCGAAAAATTTAAAATTTAGATGCCCGTGTTGCAACTCCGCCACAAGAGATAATGGCGCCACAGCCTGAGGTGAGTGGCATTTTGTATGAAAAGCCACTGCCGGCCGATCGGCTATACGACGAACCGAACATATTAAGTGAGTACCGTATTATATCAAATTTGAAATTGCGAATGATTAAATTTTATAATATGTGGGCACGTACGTATTTGTGCATAGAATGATTCACATTTCTTCTAAATAGCTCACTGATCAGATTCCGTGGCAATTATATGTATAGTATAACGGCCCCTCTCAAACTTTCCATAAAATGAAAACGGAAATCATTCAAACAATAATAACCGCTAACAGTTTGAGAGCCACTGATATTAAAGCAATTTTTAATACTTTCAAACATACATACATATGTATATATAATTTGTAAATAAAATACATACTAATTTTTGACCGCGCAGAATATGCACAGCAGCGTGAAAAAATGATCGAGGCGGAGCAATTACTACTTACCGGTGGGCATTTGCAACTCGATGAAAATGAGTTACAAGTGCATCAGATTTTCATGCGTCACAAATTGATGGAGCTCACCTATGGCATGGAACATCCGCATGAGCATGCGCCGGCGCTGCATTTCTTCAAAGCGAAACCACTCATCGAACAGAGTAACGTGTTCAAGTTCATACAGGCCATGCCGAAAGGCGCTATTTTGCATGTACATCGCACACCGGCGGTATCTGCCGATTGGATGATTAGGAACCTGACTTACACGCCCGGACTCTTGAAATGTCACACGGCACGCGGTACTGTGGTGCTCAGTTTTCGTGAGAATGCACAGAAGCATGGTTGTCGTACGAAATATTACGTGGTGGAGGAGGAGCGTAAGCGTACATTGTCGAAAAATCGCTACGATCGATTTTTGCAGTCCAAGTTGAGCTTATATTCACGACTGCCGGAACGTAAGTCGTTCAAAATGCGGTATTTTCATTTTATGCTTATGTTTTTGTTCCACTTGCAGTTGAGTTCAGTGAACAGAACAAGGTGTGGCGACGTTTCGAAGACATATTCGACACGGTGAGTGATACGGTTGGGTACGAACCCGTTTTCCGCACCTTCCACTGGCAGCTGATGGAGGAAATGTACGAGGATAACATAATGTACGCAGAGTTGCGTATGAAATTTAAGCCAGTAAGTTTAACCTCTAAGTCAGCTGTAATTAAAACCAATATTATTATAGGTCTTGTCTAACAGTTCTTCATAAACTTTCAAATATTTCAATTTACTACTATTTTAGCTGTATGGCGCCAACGGCACAATAGTAGCAAACGAGTATGAAGCAGCCGAGTTGCTTATGGCTCTAGTGGAAGAATTTAAACAATCACATCTTGGTTTCTACGGTTTGAAAGTTATTTATGTGGCGCATCGCGGTTCAGACCAAATTCAAATATTCAAAGCTTTCCAAACATTCAAAGACTTCCAGTGCGTCGCTGTAAAACTCTCTTTCTTGCCTCTAACATTATACTAATCAAAAGTAAACTTTTCTTACAGTGAACGCTATCCTGATTTCATTATTGGTTTCGATCTGATTGGCCAGGAGGACCAGGGCAAGTCATTGCAGGCATTTGTGTCTATTTTACAGGATCTACCGAAAAGCGCAAAGTATTTCTTTCATGCGGGCGAAACAAGTAAGCATTCATAGAACAAACAACAAGTAAATCACATAAGCATGCTTTAATTTTCACAGATTGGTTAGGCACATCGGTGGATTTGAATTTGGTTGATGCCATACTACTCAACACCACACGCATCGGCCATGGTTACTCACTTATGAAACACCCTTTACTCAGTAAGGCTGTTAAAGAGCGTGATATTGCGCTGGAAGTTAGTCCGCTGTCCAATCAGGTTTTGAACTTAGTTTGGGACTTACGCAATCATCCCGGTGGCTACTTTATGTCCGATAATATACCAATAGTGATTACGAATGATGATCCTGGCTTTTGGGATGCCAAAGGTTTGAGCTATGACTTCTACTATGCGATTATGAGTTTCGCGCCGAGCAATGCTGGCTTGAAGACACTGAAGAGTTTGGTATGGAACTCGATAAAATATTCAGCGATGGGTGATGCAGAGAAAGAGGCTGCGTATGCGCAATTGCAATATGATTGGAATGTCTTTTTGGACCGTGTTATACGTGGTGAAGTTGTTTGAAATAGTTATAGTTATAAAAATAGTACACTTATATTTAATTTTTGTTTACTGATATAAAATAAATTATAGCACGTGCGATATACAATTTTTTACATACAATTTATTAGTATCATTTTTCATACAACTTAAAGTAAGTTCTCATTTTTTTTAGTTTTTTGTTTTCTTAATAGTTCTAATCGGCATACATGTGTGCGGCTATGAAATTTTGACAGCTTTCAGTTATTTGTAGAAACGCGCAACGGAATCCACCCATTGAATTGCACTGTAAATTTCGTTAGTATTTCGATTATTTCACTGAACATTTAAAATTCATTAAAAGTTTGCACTCACAAAATATGGATCACGTATGATTTGGTCTTCCGGTCGATCAATATACTTTCCGAGAAGTTCGATTTTTGCACATCTTTCTTGACTTGGGTCTTTGGCAAGTGTTTGTAGCTCTTGCAAATTATGTTCATCCATGGCAAGTATGTAGTCATAATTGTAAAAGTCCATTGTTGAAATCTGTGCAAAGAATGCCAATTATTACAACAAAATTACAAAAACTCGATATGGAGCGCGTTCGTACTTGTCTACCGATATGATCTGTTGTTAAACCATTCTCCTCTAGTACTTTAATACAGCGTTCATTCGGCTTACGTCCAACATTCCACGTTCTCAAGCCAGCACTGTCCACCGTCCAGTTGAGATCATATTCCTCCAACCAGTGCTTCATTACGCTTTCTGCCATTGGTGAGCGACAAGTATTACCTGCATATTTATAATGGCTTATCAATTCTTTAAAATTGTTCACTATCTACTTACCAATACAAACAAATAGGATTTTTAGAGGTTTCATATTTGTTGGACTTTTAAATAAACTTCAAATTTAAACTATTTGGTACGTGATTATTTAGTATTTAGTAAAAACATTTACTAGCATATTTACTTTATTTAATTTGCATCAAAATGCAAGAGCTTACATAAGAAATTTTGCAATTTTTGATTCTCTTTGTTTTTTTTTTTTACTCAAATTTGACGTGTAAAAATAGAAAAATTTGGTTGTTACAGTGGGGTATTCAGCATCAAAATATAATTAAATTTGTTGATAAAGGGTTATTCTTTTCTTGTGTATAAGGCTAATAAGACATGTTAACAGTGTAAAAGAGAATATTTTAATATGCAAATGTAGTGAAAGATTGCAATAAATACATTCCTTTGCTACAAACACTGACTTACCTTCTACAATTTGACTTCACTCTGCATCCTTTATACATAGTATTTTGGCATAAAATCAAAATTTTTTGATTTTTTTCTTATTAAAACTTATGTTTTTATTTCACGTTTGTTCATGTATTTGTGCCTCTTTTAATTTATCACCTATGTACATCAGCTGATTTTGTGTTTCACAACATGTTTCTTATACATTTTACTTTTACTAATTTAACAAGTAATTCTGGAATGCGAGCTTTGCCACCCTCTCCTCAAACCTTTCCCGCAGTAGCTTCTTTCAAAAACGCAGCACAAGCAACAACACACTGCTGATAAGCCTTCTCAAAGCCAGCATCACCTCTTTGCTAGAAATTGAACACACGTAAATTATATATAAGTATGTATTCATTTGTATATGTGGCTGAGTTAAGCACGTTTTCTACTCACATAGTAAGGATCCTCGATTATACGATCGCTTTTCTGCAAACCAAAATCTCCCAACAATAATAATTTTGCCTTCGCATTCGTTGGTGCCAGCCTGCGCAGGTCGCACATATTCTCTTCATCCATTCCGAAAATGTAGTCAAATTGTAGAAAATCATCCTTTTTAATTTGGCGTGCTTTATTCTTATAGTTTATATTATGATTTTGCATTATCTTTAATGCACGATGGTCAGGAGAATTGCCAACATGCCAACCACCTATGGCTGCTGAATCAACTTTCCAATCTGCAGAGACACCGGCATTCTCGATTGTTTCAATCATAACACCCTCGGCAATAGGCGATCGGCAAATATTACCTAAAATAAATATATATTATTGCTTTAAAATTCCATAATTGTTGTAAAATTGTACACTTGCCTAAGCAGATCATAAGAATTTTCTTAACCATTTTGCCGCTATTTTATAAATAATTAAGTTGCTGCTCTTGAAAATGTAAAGTACACAAATATGCTCGAATTCATTTATTGAAGTCGTTTTTGACATTCGTTCGCAAAACATATGATTCTGACGTTACTTACGAGTTCTTTTACGTCACGCAGCAATAACAGCGCGTTAGCATTAACAAAATGAGAATAAAATTGAAACGAGAAAGAAATTGAAAAACGGAAATGGCGGAAACTGTTGATGTTGGTTCACAACAATTTAAGTTCAAATTGTTTTATAACTATTTTAAATGCATATTGTGAAAGAACACGTAAGTCAAATGTACGTATTATTGCAAATTAGTATTGTGATTTTAGGTTAGGTTCGATGCATCGTATACTGCATGCTGCCATAGACGCTTGAAATGCATTAGCCGGTTTCCGGTGCACATTTCTTCAGGAAGTTGCAGTTAGAATAAAATTTAAGGTTACGTGATATTCCAAATACTTATCGTTGTGAATTATATAAATAATTCAGCGAAAAATCTAAAGAAAACTAGTAAATTTATTTTTTAAAATGGCTAAAGTACCCATTTCTAAGTATACACATTTACATATATATACATACATACATACAAATTTGTATGTAGCCTAGTTGCTTAACAGTGCTTTTCTATCCACGAATTCGCTAGAGCGTATACTATATATGCATGTATAGTTGTGTGTGTGAACGAACACATAAATGAGTAGTAGACTGAAATGTCACAAGTGTCTATTGAAAGAGGATGCTTGAAAAATAGTTACATTTTATGTGACTGATAAAATTGGCCATTTTAAGATAAATCGATATGTCACATAGCTGTCAATTGTCGAGAGCGTGCATGCTACCAGTAAAGCGTCTGGATAGTACACTACTTGAAATACAAATGAACATTTCAATGTACATACATACATACATGTATATATCCAAGAAGTGGAGTGGCTTTGTATGTACATATGTATATAAATAACTCTTGAATGAAAATAAAATTATTATGAATTATATGGAAAGGGAAGAAAATTGCTTGGATTATATGTACATATTACTTTCGTACTATCATTAAGATTTTTAATCTTTATCGCGGAACTTGATAACTTTATAAGCATTTCTTGATGTTATTTACATAGTTACACCTTTACAGAGAGGACATCTTTTGTTGTCTAGTCTTTTAATAAATTGTGAAAAAAAACATCCTTTTGCATAAGCACCACCTTAATGTTTGTATGTAAACATGTTTTGACATGAATTTGTCTATCTGTTACAAACAAGGAAGTGTTTGTGGCAAGTTTCATCCTTTTAGCCTTTTATGAATGTGCCTCGGCTTGTATATCTCGCATATACACACATAACCATACACTACGAGCTGTTTGTCTGTCCATCTATTTGGCTGTTTATCCTGCAGCACTTTATTCATTTATCGCGAGACGTTTGTTTGTCATGGATCCACCCGCCCACCGGCAGCCGCTTGCTGTTTACAAGTTCCTTTTATTTTTGTGTATGTACTTGTGAGCAATATGTCAACTAGTTTGTTGTCGAAGTGTCAATAACATTCGTGAATTTCTCTGTTCTCATTGTTGACAAAAACAACAATGTGTATGAAGAGATGAGTCATTGAATTGAATTTCCGCATTCACTTCCTAATTGCTACAGTTATAACTTATTTTTTTATTGTTTTCACACAAATTTGTTTTTTTTTTTTGTTTTATTCAAAGCTAAAATTGTATAATTGCAAGTACTTGTTATGTGTGCATGTGCTGTGTGAACTAAGTTGCAAGCAAAAGTTCATTTTGAATATAAGAAAGGCAAACCTTTAATTGATTGTGTCTGGACTTTAGTCGCACAATTTGTATATTTGCATACTTACATAAATATTTGTGTACATATATACATATATTACAAATTTTCTTTTTTAAATAAAGTTTTTAAAATTTTTATAGTTGGTAACACTCAACAAACAAATGACAAAAGGAAGTGAACAAGCGTCAAATTATGACAGTTTATTTTAATTTCTTTCTATTATTTAAATAGTTTCAATGAAAAGTAGGCAAATTTGAAAAATGGATCTTGAAACTTTATTGGCACTGCGGGATGAGTTAGAAGCTTGCCGAAACTGAAGAACAGGTGGAAGGCATAAATTGTATTCATCATTTTATTATATCCAAGCACTTTATTATTTTCGTTTCATTATTTCGAAGTCGCTAGGACGACTCTAACCACACTTGCTTGAATGAGGGTCTACATAGCCTCATGAAATCAACAAACAAAACTGGACTCGTATATCTCGAAGCCATTATTGCTGTTATTGTCATTTAAAGTCCATGGATACAGATGTGTGTAACTGAAATAAATATCTCCTGCTAAAATGATGGAGAACTGCGGTTTGTGTTGAGGAGTATTTCTGATGCGGCCGAAACGTTGGCGCCGACTATATAGCCTCTTCTATTATGGAAAAATAGGTATGTACGTGTGTTGTTTACATGATATGATTACGAGACTAGTGCTGCTCAGTTCATTAGTGAATACATTTATACGTATATAAGTTTTATCTTTTGTATTTTCAACTCTCGCCTTGCTAGTTTAACGTCAGAACGTTGGAGTCCTTGAAAATTTTCGCATTAGACTTGCAAATTGTTGTCTTTAAGCCATAGCTAGGAAACAACTTTGTAGTTTCTGCATGCAAATCACATTTGCGCTATACAACAATTTCACACACTTCATTATCAACGTCCTGCGAATGTTTTCCAAAACTTTTGCATGCTTTGTTTACTTGAGTTTTTTGCATAGACCTGTTTGAATACATACATGTGAATTGAAAATAAGTTTAAGATTTTCTTCCACCTCAAGCGCAATAGCTCTGCATACCAACATACCAATTCCCTGGATCGGTTAAGAAACTGCCGTCAATTGTTGAGTAAACATTGCAGGCATTTGTCGTAGCCGTCAGCGGCTGTTCGTAGTTGCTGCCATTGTTGTCGGTATGGTTGGTGGTGTTGGTGTGTTGTTGCTGTTGTTGTCAACAGTTGGACGCTTTGCAATTTTAATGAAGACTGGCAATGAATGTTAAATGTCTATGGAAACTAAATAAAGTAAAATAAATTTAAATAAATAAGCACGTTGGTATGTAAATGAAAGAGTTAAAATATAAGCTATCATTGTTTTAGTACAATAACTCCGCTGACACCTTTTGCATGCATATAAAGGGTGTTTGAACAAAAGTGTTCCCACAGAGGGGATTCTAAAAGAATTTAATTAATTTGTAGAAGAAATCAATCAATATCAATACATGCAAATGTTTTTAAAGTTTTAATTATAGTGTGAGTTTTTTTGTGTTATAACTATAAAAAAAAATTAACTAAAGATTTTAAGATTTCTTTTAAGGAATAAAATTTATATCTTAAAAAGTCACATATATACATATATGTATGTACATATATATTCTAAAGATAAAATTTTGAAAATTCTCAAAAATCTACAGAAAATTACCCTACTAATTACAACGAGGCACCCTTTATATGCAAGGTCTTTATGCTTACGTGGTAAACTGAGAATTAAAAAAGCAAATAGTTCAAATAGAATAAAAGGGCAAATTCTTTTGAAAGGACGAAATGCATATACATACATATATGCATATGTATATGTATATTCTATAGTGTCTTAAAGGCCTTCATGACTTTCCGCAGTCACGTAGTTATGTAAATATACATACGCATGTAAATAGTTGCTAGGCATTTAGAATCTAAACAAATTACAATATTATCTAGAGTTTTATATATGTACATATACATATGTATTTCATATTTGCATACATGCATTTTTACATACATACATTCATATATACACATTCATTCGAGCATTCATACATATATACATAATTAACACATACACAACAAGCATCGTACATTCATACATACATATGTATGTGTGCAAATATTTTTTTTATTTCCAAGGGATCAATTCTTCTCAAATCAATCTGGGAAAGATTTTGAAATTTTTTCTGTATTTTGTATTTGTTTTTATATTTTTATTACAAAAACAATTTCTCATATTAATTAATGCATATTTTTTAATATTATAATTTAAAATATTATTTTGCACAAAAATATATTTGAAGTTATAGAGCTCACCCGTTTTAAATATAGATATACTTATTTACAATTAATTTTATATTTCTAACTTAATCTCATTCAGTTACGTACATTATACATATTTGCTATAACCTCTAAATTTTTGAATACATACATACATATGTACATGTGTATGTACTTAGATATATGACGGAAATGCATTTCAAATGCTTAGAAACACTGCTGATATTCAAATTTAAGTTCTTCAAACACGCAAAAATAAAAACATGAAAGCAAAACAAAAGAAACTGCAGCAACAACTGCATTGTAACTGTAGTTCTACAGCGACGCCATAAAACACGCGCTTTTATTTGACATTTAATATGTCGGTGAAAAGTGTTGGCTCCATACATAATTTATAATATACTAAATACCAGTGCAAAGTGATAATGAAATTCTAAAGATTTTATAAAATTCAATTTTAAAGTGCGCGTTTATACACAACTAAATATTGAATAACAAAATTGATTGCGACCCAACCTCCCTTAGTGGGGTGCGCCGCAATGGAAGTGCAATTCATTTTAGCTGTCTGTCTGCTCCTCCTTCAACCTATTCATAATCAATATTTATGACTTGAATTTATGTATGTATGCATTTACATTTCGACAAAAAAATAATCGAAAGAAAAGCTGGCAGCAGCATTTCCAATGCCCACACTGAATTGGCCGCCCAGACACAAAAGCGCAACCAACAAATCAGCCGGCATACAATTAAGCAGAAACACTTCCGCCGGCATTCGGCTGTGGTAAGGGCGAAAGGATAACAACGGAAGCGGCAAAAATCGACCAAAAAGCACAAAAGTAAATAAAGCAAAAATGCCGGCAAAACAAACGAGTCTGCCAGCAAGTGTGGTGGCATTAGTGCATACTTGTCCTAAAGTGTGTGTGCGTTTGTGTGCTGCGAAGCGGTCTCCATGGCAGTGCTGTCAAAAGTGTATTTTCGTGTTCCTTTGTTGCAATGGGATTTGTGTGTTGTTATTTGATTATATATTTGGCACATGCGCAAACCATAGCCGGCAATAATAAGGTGTGATATAATGTCAAAGCGATTTTATTAGAGTGGGTGTATGTGTGTTTCTACTTGTGTTTTGCTTGCTTGTGCGCCGCTGTTGTGCTGTTATTTTTGTGCTGTGGAAGTTAACAGCTGATAGCTTACGCTGTTAATCTGGCGTTACGTAGTGCATTCACGTTTAGTGCATAAAGACAGGTATGTTATACAAAGTATAATACATAATTGTGAAGTTTGGTTTTTTTTTTTGTAATAAAAGTAAAAATTTTGCAAAGATATCTGAAATAAATAAATACATAAAGACATTTAATTTCGAAAGCTAAAAACATAAAATATATAAAGCTTAAATAAAATATTTTAAATTATAAAAAAATCATTAATACTTAAACAAAAATTTATTTTGTGTTTGTGTACACAATTCCTTATGTATAATGAATGTGTAATAATATTTGTGTTAAATTTATTTGTTTATTTAAGTTTTGAAGCAAGTTGTAAATAAACTATTTAGAAGAAATTTTGCTCGTAAAACAATCTAAGTTTAATCAAATAGTTGTTAATAATTATACTTGTTTTGTAACGATGCTTAATGAAATGTTGAAGTGTAATATAAAATTATGCTAATTAAAATATTGTGAAAAAACATAAATCTGAATTATAAACGAATTTAAATAAAATAAAAAAAATCCCTAATAATTATAAATATTTTGTATCGCCGACTATTGTAGTGAATAATAAACAATGCAAATTAACAAAAGTATAATAACTTTTTAAAAATATAAACACGAATAATAAAAAATATAGATTAAACAAAATAATTCCTCATAATTACAAATATTTTCAATACGTGATTAATGCATTATTGAAGTCATGTTGCACTTAATAATAAAATATATTAAATAAATATAAAAATTTTTAAATATATAAAACTGTATAATAAAAATAAAAGTGTAATTACAAATAAATAATATTAAACAAAATTAATAAAATAAATAATTATTCCAATTAATCACTTTTAATGATTAATTTGACTGATTGGATATAATGTCATAATTCAAAATGATTAAAGAAATGAAATCTTCAAGATCGCTTTAGATTTACCAGAACAAATGATATTCAGAAAGGGCAAATAATTATTTTCAATTACAACGAAATGGCTCGCAGTGAGCTCTCTTTTGACATATTTTTAAATAGTTATTCGCGTAATATTAAATATAAAAAAAACGTATTACAATAAGATGCTAAAAAATTATAGAAATCTTTAATTATTTTATAACTTATTTGCAACGTGTTTTCAATTTTATAAACACAAATATTTTTTAGATAAATTAAACAGTAATTTACAGTAACCAACTGCTCCCACATTACTCCAAAAATGCTGATGTTTTTCTAATAGGAAAGTGAAGTAAAATAAAATAAAAAAATCATGAATCGTCTATATAAACATAAAACATACATACCAACTGTTAAGTTTTAATTTAAATATACCACCTTTCCAATCGAAAATTAACCGTTTCATTTCAAAATATGCTTTCCATCTCATATAAAATGTGACTTTAAAAATTCAATAGAAGATCGAATCAAAACAAAACTGGCTGTGGCACTTGCGGCGCATGCAACTGCCACAACCACTTGCTGACTGCCAGAGAGTCGATTATTTATGTATGAGTGTATACGTGTACGCTTGTAACATGTTAATGTATGTGTCAATGCACAGCTGGGTGCATGTGTTTGTGTAGCCGCGCGCATTGCACTTGCCTTTGTGTGCGTTGGCTGGTGTACGGCGGTGAATTGAAGTGTGCATGTGTATGTATGCGCTAAATGTTTGTTAGCATATGGTATATACATATGTATGTATGTGTGTGTTTGTGAGAATGTGTAAGTAAGCGTGTTTAAATTTTATCTGACGGATTGAATTATTCGTGAGTAGTGAGTATGGTTGGCAGCGAGTTTTGACTACCGCTTGCCAAGCGACTGAAAACAAGTTTTTAAAGTAGTTTTCTTTGGGACGGCGTCGTTGCTGGATGTGTTTTTGAACGTATAGCGGTCGACTAGCGCATGTACATAGTAGTACGTTAGTGTAGTGTAGCCAATTAAATGGTGAATAGCGTAGCCAAACAAAAATTACACAGTTTTTTCGTGCAGTGAATGTGAAAATATTCTAATAAAAGCAGTGAGCGCTTACCTAAAAGCTAAAAAATTTGATAAGCTAAAGTTAAAATAACAGCAAAAGTTGGTGCTTGATAAAAAAATAAAAAATATGTATATATACTAACAACAAGTGAAGCAAGAAAATAAAGTTTTATATTGAAAAGTATTTTTTTCTCATAAAACAACGACTCAAACGCATTTGCCGTAAACCAAACTGGACATTAAATATAGTAAAATCCAATCGCCACGCATCTTACCACCAAAGTGTTGACAGTCTCTCTGAGCCAAGTTTTGTTATAGGAAAGTCGTTATTCGAATCTGCATCTGTGCGCTTATCACGCGTGTGTGTTTGTGTGTGGCTACTAGCGTAACGTCTTATAAAGCTATAGCGCGCTTGTAAGTTTGTAAAGTTGTGTTGGTATGCGTGTCGCTGTAACAAAGTTTGAATTTTATTCTTACAAGCCGCACGACGAAGTCAAAACGTGTCGAGTGCCAGCAGTGAGTGTTTGCATTGCCATAGCATTGGAAAAAATCGAATGGTAGAAAATATTAGCGGCATACATACAACAAAAAATAAAAAATGTGCGATACAACTTTTTGAAAAATATAACAAAAAATAATAAAAAAAAAGGTGCATTAAAATTTTTTCAAAAATATTGCAAGCAAAAATTTAAATTACAATTAAAGAAAACAAAAAAAAAATCTAAAAATATAGCCATATAAATAAATAAAAAGATGTCTTAAATTTTCTACTTCAAAGTGAAAGATAGTGTGTGCAAAAAGTCAAGCAATAAAAGCGTGAGCAGTGTTTAAGCCAAGTTAAAACAAAAGTTTGTGTATTAAAAATATTTAATATTAGTAAGTGCAGCTATATGCATACAATATAGCAATTTGTGTTGTATTTGCAAACAAAAATACTTGCCGTAGCAGCATTACTCACCGCGCGTTTCAAGCGTAGCAACGTCAATTGACTGTGCAGCAGAAAAGCCAGACGCTATTCGATCAACGCCAGATTTTTCTCTACGCCATAGGATTACGAAATAAAAAAATATGTATATAAAATACAAGTAAAATAAAAAATGAAACGAAAAATCACCATCAACTAAAAATCATTTAATAAAAGCGCAAGTCACAGCGGAAGTCAGTGTTTCCATCCATTTTTTTTTTTAAATTTAAAAACACAATTAACGCAATTGCTTGAAATATCGAAGTTTTTACCCATATTTTTGGTGTAAAACACATTTTGATACCCAACCGGCTTGGCGCGTCGTGAATGCTGAATATCAATCATCCACAACATTTGCGTCTCCTCCATCAGCCAGCGAAACAGGTAAAAGAGCAAATACAAAAATTTATCTCTATGGTTTTGGAATATTTTTTTTGAAGACAAAATGTAAATAGTTAGGCGTGTATATGAGAAAAAAAACAACAACAGCATACCCGGCATGCTAGCCAACCTGTCATGTCTGCCAGGGATAACCGCGCGCAACCGAAAAGTACATGTGCGTGTGTATGTTTTAGTTGAAGGAAGTGAAATTTGAAGATTACCAAATTTTTCAGCACAATATTAGGCGCTACGAGCTGCACTTGTATTTATTTGAAATTGTTAGACTCTTTTCTATCTTAATGGTCTGCTAATTTCCTAGTTTCCACTATAAAACCGTCCTTTTTTGTTGCTTTCAAGCAGTTTTCTGCGCTGGTCAGCTTGCTACCTGCCTAGTGGTGTTTTCTATGTGCATGTGTATATATATAATATAGTAATAAATAGGGGCCGTGCTGTTTGCTCGACCATGTGTAACCTTAACCTTTTTGTGCCTATGAATTGTGTGGGAACTATTGGTCATCGTTTTGTTTTTGTTGTAAATTATACTTTTTATTCGATATCCCTGCATGAAAGGATATGTACACTGAACATTAAAGGTATTACGTGGGAATGAAGTGCTGTGAATTTGGCGACAAAGTCTTAGAACAAACGAAAGATAGTAGGAAAGGATGAAAATCATAGTTTATCTAGCCTTATTGGATTATCTGCAGTGTCTTCTGAAATGACAATGTAGATGACAGGCACAACTGTGTATTTTCAAATAGCTCACAACTCAAAAATATATGAGTATTTAGCTTGAAAAGGGAAAAGTCAAAAATATGCTGTTATAATTATAAAGCTCTTGAACAGAATTGTTAGACTATCCAACATTTTTCCCTTAATAAAGTGTGAAAAACCTCTATTTTCGTTCCAAAATATTTTAAATCATTTGAAAACTATAAAATAAAACTAAATTTGTCATTGATGTCGCCTTTAAGCGTTGCTTATTTTTGTGGAACATTTTCGGACATTTACTGTTACTTTAGAGTATATAACTTTTGCCACGCAGAAAGAAACGTCGGAGACTCTATAAGGCATATATAAAAGAGATTAGGACAATGAGCTAAGTGAGAAATTGAAATTTTGCACCAGTCTTTTTCGGATCACTATGGAGTATAGTTACCATGCAAACTGAACAATCAGTACCACGTGCTTGTATCGAAAACTTTTCCATTTGACGAGATCTCTTCACAAAATTTAAAATGGAACCATTAGGACCGTAAGACTATAATGTAATCTCCGAAGAAAATGTTCAGAGCGAGTCTCAATAGCATAAGATCGTCATACAAACTGACCAATCAAAGTTCTTGTAAGGAAACTTGTGTAATTGTGAAGGAAATTATAATAGTTTCGATGAAATCGTAGTTAATATTTAAAAAAAAAAAAAATTGTTTAGTCATTTAATTTTAATGCTTGTCTTCTTTTATGAAAGTATATTGTAATAATTACTTTTTTGTATAGAAAGTTTCTGTCGTATTTCTTTCGCGGATAACACTTTTAAGGATTAATTTGACTGACTGGATATAATGTCATAATTCAAAGTTCTTAAAAAAATAAAATCTTCAAGATCGCTCTAGATTTACTAGAACAAATGGTATTCAGAAAGGGCAAAGTCTGGGCCCTGCTCCTCTCCCAAATAATGAGTAGACTTTTAATGAATTTTGCTTAGTAATTCGACCAATCAAATCAAATCAAAATCAAAGGCTTCTACACTAAATGTTAAAACCAGTTTTTTCTCTTTGCACTCTTATGTGATCCTTAGTGTACTCTTATTGGTTCGAGAATTCTCTACGGGCCAGTGTGACCAAACTTTGCAGCCTATAGTTTCCAAGTACTTTATAACCGGTGTGTTAAAATGAGGCTGAAGTTATTACGACGAATAATTATTGTCTGGTGGCTAGTCTCGAATTCCGGGCGTTCCTCGGCAATCGCTCGTTTCACTTTGATGAGCTGTTGTGGTGGTGATTTCACCCGGTTTTAGAAGCTGATATTATTGCAGGCCCGCTGATCTCACCAAATACAGAGCATTACCTTAAGGTCATAAATATTCAGATTTGCCGTTGATTTGACTGAGTTGCTGGTTTCACATAACAAATTCCTTTTGCGGTATTAAGCAGCATTTTTGACATGCAAAGTCGTCTTTCAATGGCTCTTGGCTTTAATTCATATGGCACCACATTTCCTTGCATTTGAATGTATCATTCTGCTTTTAAATGTTTTGAAATGGCTTTGTAGAGTGACTTCCAAAGACTCTGCGAGCTCTTTTTGTGTTTGGCAACAATCTTTATTGAGTAATGTTTCCAATTCTTTATCTTCCAATTTTTTTTATGCCGTACATCGCCATTTTTAAATCGTTCAAATCATTTTTGGCCCGTTCACTCAGCTGGAGCATGTTCACCATAAACCATCGATAGTTTGTGTTTTTGCTTAGAACTTTTTTTTTAGAAAATTGTGGTATGAATGTCTACAGCATGCATGAATAACTTCTCTGTCGAAGGCTTATAGAACAAGTTTTCAGGTCGTTAACATAATATCTGATTCTATTAATATTGTAGCGAGACCTTTTGTATATTACATTAACAAGACGAAATATTATACGAGTAAATGGCACTTGGCTCTAAATAAACATTTGTTTGAGTAAACAATTCTTGAGAGAAAGGGTTAAAGGTTTCCAATTCAAAATTTATGATCGTTTCTGTCAAAGAAAAATAAAAGAACAAAACAGATTTGAAACGTACAAAGATCTCGCTACTTCAAAGCTTATAATTCTGATGTCCACAGGGATCTCTTATTTTTATACTCTGGCAACCAGTTGCTATAGAGTATTATAGTTTTGTTCATCTAACGGTTGTACGTATCACCTAAAACTAAGCGAGATAGATAAAGGGTCGTATATATAAATGATCTGGATGACGAGAAAAGTTAAAATCCTTTTGATTGTTGTCTGTCCGTCTTGATTTCTGTAGCTTGAGTAAAAATTGAGATATCTCGATGAAACTTGTTATGTGAGTTCCCTAATGCAAAACAAAAAAATTTTGGGTTCGTAGATGGGCTTAATTGGATCACTGCCACGAACACAAATCGCCATTAACCAGAAACATATAAAGTGTCTTAACTAAGCGCTAAATTAAGATATAAAGCTGTAATTTGGTACAGAGCATCGCAGTAGCAAGGTGGGCGTGGTCTGTCCTTTAACAAGTTTATTGTACATATTTCCTAAACCACTAAAGCTACAACAACCTAATTTGCTAAGTACAAATCTTATAAGGATTTCTACCGACAATGTGAAAATGGATGAAATCGGAGGTTAACCCCATTCACACTCGATATAACGGTACGGCTAAAAACTACTAAAACCGTAATAAATCATTAACTAAATAAGCCAGAGACGTTACATTTTACTCTCCACATGATATGAGAGAGCCTTATGGGAGCCGGTGTCAAATTTGAACGATGGGAGTGGCGCCGCCCACTTTTCGGTGAACTCTCATATCCCGACTAACCGATTTCGACAAAATTTCTCTTATATTACACTGCGAAAATGGACGAAATCGGACAACAACCACACCCACTTCCTATATAGCACAATTTTAAATTCCGCTTGATTTGTTCAGTTTCCAGTACACAAATCAAGAAGTAATTAATATAACGGGATACAACGAATAATGTCTTTAGTGTGTGCCATCTTATGACCATAAATATTATCTTATGACCATAAATTGTTTAGATCCAATAAAATCTGTTCAAGCCTCTAGGTACCGAATATTTTGGACCCGGTACCTATAGTTGACTTTTGATCGATAATGTCGGTCAATGTGTGATATATATAACTGAAATTAAGGCATACTCCTTCTCTTATAATGATATGTCTGTATGTCAAAAATGGGTTGAATCGGACTAATACTTCACTTAGCCCCCATACACCTTATATAAAGATTTTCGAACTGCCGGGTGACTTTGTACCGCATAAATCGGCCAATATGTGAGTTATCCCAATGAAAATACGACACCGTGTTTTACTCGTAATAGCGTTTCTTTGCGCCTAAAATAGATAAATTTGAGCGAAACTGGCATAGTCCCTATACATATAACTAATATCAGGATTTGCCAACATCCGGCTGACTTTACTCTATATGATTGGTATTACACCTTAAAGTATTTCCCAGGCTTTGATTCTTGCAAGTTGTAAGAGTATAAAATTTCCGGTTGCACTCGAACTTAGCCCTTCCTTACTTGTTGTTATTATTATCATATCAACGCCATGATATGATGTTGAAACGCATTTGGCTGCAATGGCATTAGCCGCAGGGCAAAACAAGAAAATACAATGTTAATTCGCTTTTAGAGAAAGGTCAGTTAAAGCCAAGTAAATACGAGATTTAATGATGTCAGCAACAATGGCAGAATGTATTGAAGGTGATGCCACAAGCAGGCAACAATATACGCGTGCATATTTTACCAGAACCTGTGCTTACTTCCGAACAAGAGAACAAAGCGCAAACTAAAAAATGAAAGAACACAGCACCCTGCTGTTCGCATTCATTGTTGTTGTTGCTGCACTTGTATTCAGTTGATTTCGAATACTCTTCTATTACATTTGATTGGTTCACTTTTATACCCGAATATTCTACGCTTAAAGGTAAACTTGACAAATTTAACAGATCGATCTCTTGTTGGGAAAAGTACCAAGTCTATTTTAGTTCGTATTTTTGTCTAATATCGAGAGGATTTTAAAGGATTGCGTAATCGCCCTGGGATCTATGGTCTTTTGTGCTTTTTAAGTAGGTCTTTAGCTAAGATACTCTAAATATAATTTTCAAACTTATCTAGGTTCTTGGTACAGCCGTCATTATAGGGGTTATCACATTAAGGTACCATCTTCAGAAAATGGAAAAGAGGAGTCGGCGGATACTCTGCATTCCGACTGCATCGCGGAGGATGATGAGATGCTGGAACATTGTTTATGCGAATACCCAGCCCTCAGCTGGATGAGGTGATACATATTTCACGGCTCCCAATGCTCCAACTTAAGAGACATTAGGCAAATGAGGTGGAAAAGAATCAGGTCTTTCACCAAACTGGTTAATATGGTTACCACCCGAGACCACAATGGGCCTAATGACCGCTTAAGTGCAGCCGCGTGCGGTGTGGCACGTACGTGTTTCCCTTTTTGACCAACCAACTTATCAGGTTTTTCGCATATCATTACTATTACTCGACGGTGTCATGTGATTTTATTCTGAGGTTAATACCTAAAAACCCTTCATTCGCGGTCGGAAAACATTTTTAATTGTATATATGTATGTAGGTCTTTGGAGACCGTCGGAAACGGTAAACTTTTCCATTTGCGACATGAAAAAACTATTAAGGAAAAAGGTTCGATTTCGTCTTAAAACTTGCTAGACTATAAAGCCTTAGCAGTGCCTTGTTTAACCAGATGGTTTCTACCTTACTGGCTTCTGAAGGAGACTTCAGGAAGTTGTGCTAATTTACTATTACTTAACGTAGCCATCTATTTGTTGCTTAAATTCGTAAGAAATTATAGGAGACTTGTTGGTTCACAGCCCTCCCTTTCAATAGTGTTTGCAACTTCGTTTAATAGACAGTGTCGACGTCAGCAGACATTTTTAAATATTTTAGCGCGCCCTTCACCCCTGGCTCGGTTCAACCCTCCTCAGCCAACCTGAATGCCAAGGACTCAACATGACACAGAACTCTTGTCCTCAGGCCATATCACTATCCGACCTCACAGAAGCTTGATTACAGCAGATGCAAACCTTCCAGTCGCCGCATTCGCGACTCGGCTCCCACTTCACTGTTCACAGTCATAACTTCGAAGTCGTAAATAACTTCGTATTTCTTGGAATCAGCATTAACACCAACAACGTCAGATGTCAAATCCAACGCAGAATAACTCTTGCCAAGGTGCTTCTTCGGACTTAGTAGGCAATTGAGAAGTAAAGTCCTCTCTTGACGAACAAAAACCAAATTCTACAAGTCACTCATCATTCCCGTCCTGCTATATGGTGCAGAGCCATGGAAGATGACAACATCTGATGAGTCGACATTACGAGTTTTCGAGAGAAATGTTCTATAGAAGATTTATTGTCCCTTGGCCATTGGTAACTGTGAATACCACAGTCTGGAAGCTGTACAAGATATACGACGACATTGGTCAGCAAATTAAGAGACAGCGGCTATGCTAGCTAGGTCATGTCATCCGAATGGATGAAAACTCTCCAGCTCTGAAAGTATTCGATGCAGTACTCGTCGGGCGAAACAGAGGAAGACGAAGGCCTCCACTCAGTTGGAAAGACCAGGTGGAGAAGGACCTGGCTACACTTGGAGTCTCCAATTGGCGCGAAACGGTGATAAGTAAGGATGACTGGCGATGTTGTAAACTCGGCAATAATCACGTAAGTGTTGTCTACGCCAATAAAGAGGGAGATTCCCAGGAGACTTGTAAGTTCACATGCCTGCCTTGCAACATTATTTGTAAATTCGTCGCATAGGCGGCGACGCCGCTCAGCACGCATTTTTGAAACACTAGTGCGCCCTTCGGCTGAAAACTTGTAAGGCCTTACATTTATCATTCAAAGTAAAAGTAATTGCACCTTCGATAACTCCAGATCGGTTCGTATGTCTGAAGGCTCCAGGGCAGCAGAAATATTCTGGTTTTATTATCTATTTGGGGACATATTCAGAAAACTAAAGGAAGGCATTATACTCGACGAAAGGTTTTGGCTTTTTCAATCTGTTCTTTGAACTTGCTATAACTGTGCTGGGTGTTATAGCCCTTATTTTGCCCCTCCTTACTTATTTCTTTTGAACTCATTGCCAATGCTTTGTTTGGTTTACTCTGCTTGAAGTTCAAGTTTTGTGGCTTTTGTTTTGGTATGCAGCACTTTGTGCGGAGCATACGCAACGGAGCTAGTGCTGCGGTGCCCTGCACTCGAAGTGCGTCTGTGGCGTGTTGCGGCTTCCCACTAAAACTACACTGTTTACTCTTTGAAGCATACATTTACCGTGTGTGCTTACGAATATTTGTTTTTGTTTACGTTGCACTCACGTTACGCCACATTGTGGCAGTGCTTGGTGTCTTCTCGAGACCAAGAAGCTTTGCGTTTAAAAACTTGGCTGCTGTACACACGACAAACTTGCCGATTCAAATTTCCAACTTTAACTTCAACTTGAACTTCGACTTTACACACTTACCGCTTTTACATTCCCGTGCGCAAACCAAACAAGCTTCACCAGCTTCAACCAGCTTCAGCCAGCACCGTCAGTTTCGTTTTACTTGGACTTGCCAATTGCTTGCCAAAGTGGTTTTACTTTTATTTAATATAATTTTAGAAAATAAACTTTTTTCTGCTGCTTCAGCTCCTGCTTACCAACTGCAAGTTTGCTTGTCGCAATAACACCAACAAACAACTAGTTGCTAAGCAACAATAGCATGTGCATGCGGTATTCGGAATTTAACGCATTTTCTGGATCTTCTGGCTCGTTTGTCGGCCTGTTTGTAAGGCTTCGAGCGTGGCAGAGCGCGCAGTCAACCGCAGTTGCATGTCTACAGACGCACATACAGTACATACAAACATAAATCCTTGCTCACCTGACCACCCGCTCAGCAGCCAACTTGCCTGTTCTGCTTACTGCGACGGTTTGCTTCTTGGACGATTCGCGTTGACTTGAGTTCTATTTTTAAATCTTCCATTCCGCAGAAGATACGCTCGGCAAACGTCGCAGCGTTTCTGTGCACTTGAATTTCCTTTATAGCTGAATCGTGCAACTCGAAGTAGGCACTGAAGAAACAGAAGACTGATGTACGTGTCTACTATTGCCGTCCACACCGCCGACGCAGCGCCATAGCCGGTTTTCGGTTGTGCGCTAAACGTTCAGAAGAGCTCAGTTGCCGCAGCGCTCAACTTTAGTTTCTCTGCTTGCGTAGAAGTCAGCGTTTACGCCGTAAACTCGGCTTCACGTTGCGGACCGGATGGCTTGGCTTCGTCTTCCTATTTTTTTTGCACCGATTTTTTGCACTTCGTAATTTCTAAAGTAGGTGTCTACTTGACCAGCGCCAGCCACTGCACGTCTTGTCATAAATCTTTCCTTTTTACTGTTGTTGTGATTATTATTGTTGTGCTTTGTTGCTGTCAGCTGCCAGCGTTTCAGTTTCTTTCTCTGCATTCGATTTTCTTTCGTTTTCAACGGATCGGTCTTCAGCTATCGATGAGTAAGTGTTCCACTGCCGCAATTGAGGTTGCTGTCCGTTCATAGAGCATTGGCCATGCGGCGCTGCCCTGCCCATTTTATTTATTGGCCAGCTAGCCTGTTTAAAGCGTTGACTTCGCTGCGTGTGGACGTCGTCGCCGTCGCTGGGGTGCTTGGCCAAGTCAACTGGTTGGACGGCCTGCTGCTGCTTGCCCATCGCATACTAGTCCATTGTTTGTGTTTCTTCTTTCTGTGTTTCAAATAAATGTGCCTGTGTGTGTGTGTGTGTGTGTTGACTTACCTATGCGGCTGACTGGCTTACTTAGCCACTTTTCTTGTTTGAGTCACGCTTGTTCTCGTTACTAGTTTCTTGCCGTTGCCTATTATTGGCGTTTGAACGTGTTACCCCGTTGTTGCTGTGTTTATTATTGTTGTTGTTGTAGCCGTTGGCGCACTTTTTTCGTTTGCTCTCGAGGTGCATGGCCTTATTTACCCAGATTTGAAATTGGAATTTTGATTTCTTTCTTTTTTCGCAATCGTCTCGGCGCGGACGCGCGTCTTCTTGCTGTAACACATTTCTCAATTGGCTAATTTGCTGTATTAATTAAAGGCAAAAAACAAGATTTTTATTGGAAAAAGAATAAGCGGCGCATGCTACAACGCCTAGCTTTGAACTTTAGTGCCAGCGTTTTGAGGTTATGTAAGGATGGTTTTAGAAAATAATGTTCTCGAAAGTGTAATAATCAAATAAGTGGTTTATAAATATTATATAATTATATATAAATGGTATATGGTGATATATAAATAGGTAATAGTGTTATATAAATGGTATAAAATGCTATATAAATATTATGGGAAAAAAGAGTAAGACTTCTTTATTAAAATTTCGCGCAAATATTTGTTTTTAGGTTGGTATGACTGTCAGTGACAGCTGTGCCAAATGTCACATCAAAATAATCATTAGTGTTTATTATACGCTTGTCTGTCCGAAGTACATAAAGTGCATTCAACAATTTTTAAGATGAGTGAAATTATTCAACAAAGAAGTTTCATTAAATTTTATGTGTAGAATCAAATTTCTGATGCCGAAACGTTCAAAATCTTGAAAAAAGCCTTCGGTGGTAATTATTTGTCGTGAGCAAGTGTTTTCGATTGGTACAAATTGATCAAAGAGGGTCGAGAATGCGTTGACGGCGAACCACATCCAGCAGGGCCAGCAACCTCAACTGATGATAAACTCGTAAATAAAACAAAGAAATCGGTGTTTGAGAATCGACGTTTAACAGCCAGAGATCTTAGTGGCATCGTTCAAATATCCGAAGGATCAACGGAAACCATTTCGAAAGATCATTTGCGATTGGTTCCAAAATCACTCTTTTTTCGAAAAATAGCGTCGTGTTAATGTCTATGAAACAGTGATTTCCGACTACCAGGCTATCATGAAACGTGTTATTACGGGCGATGAGTCTTGGATCTATGTTTAAGACCCGGAAAGAGCCGAATATTGTGGTAAAGGTGAGCCGAAGCTAAAAAAACACATCAAAGCAGGTCAAAAATCATGGTTATGACAGTTTTCTTCGATTATCGAGATGTGGTGCACTCCGAAATCCATCCGTCTGGCCTAACTGTCAAAAGGTATACCATTTGAGTGTAAATCGTCGTTTTCGAGAAGCTATTCGTGAAAAGCGGCCGGAATTGTGGACCGACAACTTTAGGTTTTTGCACCACGATAATGCACTGTCGCATAGTGCATTGATTCTTTGTGAGTTTTTTGACAAATTTTCAACCAATATTGTGCCGCAACCTCCGTATTCACCTGATTTGGCTCGGCGTGACCTCTGGTTATTCAGCAAACTCAAACGACCGCTCCGGGGAAACCGTTTTGACTTAATTGAGGATATTATACGTGAATCGCTACGTCCATAGAAGGCTATTCCAGATATCGACTTTAACTGCTGTTTCGGGAATTGGAAAAAGCCTTGATACAAGTATATTGGGGCCAAGAGGGACTACTTTGAGGGGAACGATCAAAGTCTTACAATTTTTTCCTCATAGTTGTATTTCACCTGTCACAACTGTTTCTGTTACTTGCCGTTACCCCGTCACAAAATTCTCCAATTACAACTTTAACACTTGCTTTATTGCGTTTTATGTGTATTTACCTAACACTCAGCTTGTTATGCAACTCATCACAAAATCAACATTTACCGCTTGACTTACAGCAACACCACAAAAATAGTAATTTCAAACACTTGCCAGCATAAATGCCAATCCAATCGCACAATATAATTATTAGCCGATTTTTTTTCATCCACTCTCCGCTCTTTGCCCCCTCTCCGTCACTGGCATTATTATTGCTTTTCCATTTATTTGTTGAGTGTATTTCAATAATTTGTTAGTTTGTTGTTTTTGGCGTCTGACTTTTCGCATTTTGCCACTGTTTACGAGCCGCTTTGTGCTTCTGACATTGAAAATGCGTTCTGTTTCGCCATAATTGTTTTCCATTGTAGTCATTAACTCGTTAAAATTCACGTTTGCCGGTTTTGCCATTCATTTGCAATCGTGTGCTTTCTTCTTTTTCTATTTTTAATACCTCACTTGTCTATCGTTCGCGTAATAAATGGTGGTTTAGAGATTTAGTGGCATGAAAATTCAACGAAATTTGCGGGTTCCACACTGCAATTGACGTTCGGTCACGCTGTGACGGCTATTTAAACATTTTTGTGTGACTATCAGGTAATTTTGAGCTCGCAAACAATTCTGCTTGTTGATTATTTTTATTTGGTCTTTTAAATTTTTTTACATCAAGTCTGGAATATGATATCATGTAAATGGCCGCCGCCACAGTTGATTGTCATTTGAGCCCTTTTTATGGCATGTTCCATCACTTTGGCCAGAACTTCCGGCGATAGGTCCTCTCATTCTTGACGGATATTGTCTTTAAGAGCTGCAAGAGTCTGAGGCTTGTTGACATAAGCCCGCGACTTTAAAAAGCCTCACAAAAAGAAGTCTGGAGCGGTCAAATCAGGCGATCTTGCTGGCCAGTGCAAATCGCCAAAACGGGAGATTAGGCGCCCGGCAAATGCATCCTTCAGCATATCGGTTGTGGCACGCAGTGCGGCGTACCATTGTTTATTTACGTGTATTTCGCATGCGTTTACTACACAAATGTCAAAACAGAACTGACATTTAGTGTTTTTTCCACTAAATCAAGTCATATGTAGGATGAATAGCTCGTTCAATATTGACTTCTAAAGCTTGAATAGAGTCTGGTTTATTGCTAAAGACCAGTGACTTCAAAAAACCCCCCCAAAAAGTAGTCTAATGTTGTTAAATCACCACTTTTTGGAGGCCATTCAATGTCACAATTTCTTGAAATAATCGAAAATCGAAACTTTTCTCTCAAAAATACGGCGGTTGCACATGCTGTGTGGCACATAGCCTCGTCTTGTTGGAACCAAAAGTAGCCAAGTATCATCGGTTGGTTATCATCAATATATACCGCTCTCAGTTGACAGCAATGGTGTCACTAGACTGATTTCGAACAAAGAACAGACCGATGATTCCATCAGACCAAAAACCACACCACTCAGATGAGAGTGAGCCTTATCGGAGAAGATGATTTTCTTAAAAAACAAAAACGTGTTTGAGACAGTGCCACGTCTTGGGATCGACAAACTGTGGTCTTCAGCAACACTTTTTTGAACGCAGCAATATTTTAAGTTAGAAGTTACTAGTTAACTAGTTTCGATAGATTAGGTTGGTTTAAGAGGTCGATCCTTATAAGAATCTCACTTAAAGAGCAACGCCGGTCCGCTGTCTTATCTGAAACTCCTATATAATAGACCATAAGACCCTTACAAATCGACAAAACGCTTTGAGCCTATCACCAATTTGTTGAGACGGCCAATGCCAGTTTCGGCTTTGTATGTCTACTAGTACGGGGAAGGTAAGACTGTCGCGATGTTTCATTCTGAGTCTTACAAATGGTGGACAATGAAGAAGAGAGTGCCTGAATGTTTCCACTTCATCCTTCATACAACTTCCGTCCGTCAATATTTTTAACACAATATTTATGAATGCCTATTGGACAACGTTCACCTACCATAACGGCAAGATAAACTTTGCTAAGAACAAGTAATAAGCAAGATCTCTTGTGTTCTACTCTAAGCCAAAGAGATCTTTCAGTCACACAAGAGCAGGTCCACAACCAGAACGCCTGCTAAGCGCACGCAAGGTCCATTGATCCAATGGTAAAAAGAGGCTGCACTTCGTACGTCCGCTGTCACCTTAATAGCAGCTAATTTTGCCTGAACGACACTACAGCGATTCGGTAATTTAAGGCTAAGATTGACTGAGAGCTTCCTTTCAGAAAACTTCCTTTTTAATTCTCTAGAAAAAGCTGCCAAAGAAAAGTCCACGGTTTGGTTTAGGCAAGGTTCGCAAATTTTCTTCTGAAACCTGTATATTTTTCATTAATATTCAGAGTTTTCTATAACCATATTTCCCTACCTGGTTTGTATTCAGTCAGTTGAAGACCCAAAAAAATTACAACTCTGATTTGATTATGTAAAGTCATCAGCATCACCAAGAGCCAGTTAATTTCGATGACGTTGTAACATTCTTTCGCGGATCAGCGCATAATTGAAGCTTCATAAACTGGTCGAAAGCTGAGTCATGGTTAAAATATGTAAAATATGCTAAGTCGACAACAACAACAACAAAAGCAAATCAAATAATGAATGGAAATAGAAAAAAGAAGGTGATATGGCGAATCGTGGAACGCGCCCAAAAATGAGTTATGCGCAAAGGCAAAAAAATATAAATAGAATAAAATGGTATGCCATGGAGTACTATAAAGCTCTGCAAGCGACCAGCGAGCGATTTCAGGCAAGCCGATGCAAAAGCGGCGAACGAAGCTGAACTGAATTCAAATGAAATGCGGCTGAACCTGAAAACGAGTTCTCGTTGGCATGCCGCTTGAGTCACAGGTATAAAATTCGAACAACACCAACAACAACAACGGTGTTCTATGAAAATACTAGTCATAAAATAAGCGAGAAAAAACAGATTGTTAATGATAAAAGTGAGTCCAATGTGACGATCACGATATTCGCAAGCATTTATTGGTTAATCACGAAGGTGAAGTAGTAAAAATATACAAACACACATAAAATATGCATAAATCGCGTTGTATAATGCGCGATTAGCTAATAAGAAGCTAAATAAACAATTTAAACAGACTTAATGCTGTAGAATCAGCAGAAAGATATCGTAAGAAGGGAGCTGGCTGGGTAGAAAAGGTTAAGGCTTGGCAAAACAACCGCAATGAGAAACAGTTAAGCGTAAAACAATAACAAAAAATGATAAAAATGGCAACAACAGCAAATCAAAGCTTCAAAATTTTTGTGTATGTGTGTTTGTATGTTTACGTGCGGGACCGCAGCGTATTCGCAGCTCGGCGACAAGCCACTTTGTAATTCCCGCGAAATGGTGAAATGAAAAACCTCAAAGCTAATCAAGTTTATGAAAAAATGAAAAAAGATGCCGATAAAAAGGTGCAAAAACTCAGCGAAACCGCAAAAATAATGTAAAACAACAACAATAGCAATAAACACGCCGCCACAACAATGGCAACGCCGCGCACTCTGACTGCTGGCGAGGTCCAAAGGAATTTCAGTCAACACCGCGGCCACACCGCAACACGCTCATATTGTTGCGCCTCACACACATACACACACACCTACACATATACATGTATATATACAACATGTCATGCACATATGTTACACTCGCATGTGTGTTAACCCTTAGCCACAGACAGGTTTTGCTTTTAAGGTGGCCACTTTGGCCCAAGTTACCGGCTGCTTGACTTCAGATGTTCGCTAAGCAAGCATGTAAGCTTGCGTATTTGTTGTTGCTTTTACATACGTTGCATTGTGGTTTCATCGCGGAAATACTTTTGGCCAACCACAATTGCATTTTTAAACAATTGATTAACAAGTATTTGAAACGTACCTATGAGCTATCATTTGTGTGTGTGTGTGTGGTCGTCATTGTTGAAATTCGAGAATTCATTCGTTAATCAAATAGAAAATTTAGAATCCTTTGAGTTTTTGCTAAGCGCAAGTTCCGTTTAAATATTTGAGAATTTTCTTGCTTAAACGCTGTTCTGAAAAGAGCTAGTGATCTCACCGTGGTCCTTCGGAGAGACTTTATAGAGAGACTTTCAAGTTAGTTGAGCCATTTTTTGTGGTGTCGGAAAACATCAATAAAGAAATGTGCATCAAATAAAAAAGTATTCATCGGGGATCAGTTTCTTCCTAACTTTATGCAGATTTTTTCTTCAATGTTCTGAAAAAAATATATAAAAAGTTGGTAAAAAGGTTAAGTGCTGCCTTAAAACTTATACGAAATGCTTCTTGTAGATAGAAGCCAGAATAAATATCACAATTAACTGGACTATCTTTTGAGACTAATTACATGATGAAAACAAGAATAGTATAATTAAAAAAAATGTAACGTCTGAGCTGAATAATTTCCTCTGAGATTGCGTTATTGCCTTAATAATCCATGCCAAATTTCGTGAAGATATCGCGGCAAATGGAAAAGATTTTCATACAAGCAATTCATTCCGATCGTTCAGTTTGTATGACAGCTATATGCTATAAATATATGTACATATAGACGCGGGTTCAATATCGACGGTTCAGACAAATTGGCAACTGTGTAGTGAAGAAAGAACTTGTGTAAAATTTCAGATCGATATCTCAAAAGTTGATTAAATCGTGTATATACAGACAGACAGACTGACCGATAGACGGACATGGCTACATAGACTCAGCTCGTCATGCAGATCATTTATGTACATATATATATATTTTTTATAGGGTCTCCTGAACCCAGAAAGAAACATCTTCTCAGTTTTACGAACTTCGTGGTAAACTTAATATCTCTCCGAAGTAGGCAACATGAAACCACGAATACGTTTTAATGCAGAAAAATTGTCTCATAACTACCACAAAAGCAGTAGCAAGTGGCACCTGGTGGCAGAAAATTTTGAAGTCAAGTATCTTGAAGTGAAAATGGGCATGGCCCCGACCCATATACAAGCCAAAATATATGGAGCGAGCAGCACGACGTCCGAGACCCCAATCATTCCGCAAAATACGTCTTTCTTTGCCTACGGCTGCCTGCAGTCGCTCCTTCATATTCGCTACGTGTGGAGTCTTTCACTTATGGTCAGCCCCAGGTAGCTGACTTGCGTACATATCAGATGCTGACCCCGTTCATCCGGACAAACGGTGGATGAACCGGCGACAATCTGTCCTTAAGCAGCTGTGTCACCGTTTTTTCCATCGATAAGTCTACCGCTACTAAAACCTACTAAGCCCCAACATTTTGGATATGAAACAATGCATCCTCAATACTGTGTCCTTTTCTGAACCCATACTGTCTATCCGACTTCATACCCCGCATTAGCTCCAAGCCGTTCCATCATAACAGTCTTAGAACTTTTCCACTTTGAATCATATTATGATTACTCAATCCTCATCCTCCCTTAACCTGCCACTTAACGCTGAACGCCCCGTCAATGTTGACAGTCATAACTTCGAAGTCGTAGATAATTTTGCCTATCGTGGAATTAGGATTAACACCAATAACAACGTCAGAATAACTCTTGTCAACATGGTTCAGAGGCATGAACGATGAAAGCATCTGATGAGTCGACGTTACAAGTTTTCGAGAGAAAGGTTCTTTGCGTATTGGAAACGCCGAATACCGCAGTTGATGGAACCACGAGCTGTATGAGATATGCGACGACATTGAGAAGTTTCAGCAAATCAAGATATAGCAACTACGCTAGCTAGGTCATGTCGTCGGAATGGATGAAAACACGCCAGTATTCGACGCAGTACCCGCCGGGAGGGCAGAGGAAAAAGAAAACCTATACACCGTAGGAAAGACCAGGTAGAGAAGGATCTACACTTGGAATCTCCTATTGTCGCCAAACAGCGAAAGGAAAAACGACTGGCGCGCTGTTGTTAACTCGGCTATAACCGCGTAAGCTGTGTCTACGCTAATAAAGAAGAAGAAGAAGTTTGGATTAAAATTTACCAATAGAACAAGCTTCAACTGGATTCTGGCGATAAGTATGATTATAACATAAGTCCAAATACATCGATGAGGAAAGAGTAATATTAACTAAGTTTTCATATACTTGCATTCTGGTTAATTATGTGCTTGGCAGCTTAGCCATGAAACCAAATTTTATAAACCAAATCTAGTTTTTTTTTTAATATAGGCTAATCCTTAGATAAATGCAAGCAATTTTTATGGATAAAATAATATCAGTTGTAAACTGGCCAGTAAAGCCGCTTGAGCTCATAACCCAATTACCCTCTTCTTCTTCTGACTTACGGTTTTATGTGTGTAACACGCGGAATTAAAATATTATTTATATTTCTTTAATTAAATATTTGCTATTAATGCCACGAAAAGCCACAGTGCCAAGCGAAATCCACCAATCTGATAGTGGAAAACGGAAAACTTTTCCCATTCAAATGCCATGCAAGCGCCGCTGTTGATGGCGAGCATAAGTGTCAGCAATACGCTCATCAACAGCTTATAATGCCAAGATGCAGATAGCAAAGATGCAAGTTTTGAGTTGAGCGGCGATCAGAAACTTGCCGAAGACAGACAGCGCAGCGGTGACGCTTAAAGAAGTTTACTCTGCAGCGTCGGCGGCGCGCGATGGCGCGTTGGCGGGGTGAGGAGTTGACTATATTTTTGCGTTGCGCAAATTTACGCGCTCGTAATTTACTTTTTCAATTAACGGCAAGTGTGTTGGCCAAACGCTAAATGCGCGCCGAGTGTAGGGGAAGTAGTTTGGTGGGGCGGCGGGCGGAAAGCTGCTGCTATTTAGGCAACACAAAGGCGAGTGCTTGCGGACGCTTTTGGCATTTGGCGCAAAATAGAGAATTATGCACAAAAAGCAAAAACAAAAAAAAAACAACAAATTAATTAAAAATGTTTGCACTTCACTGTGAACCAATCAGTGGCGCTCAAATTGGCAGCGCTCACCAACGTTGACGGACCAGCAGCTGGGGCGCAATTGCAGTGGCAACCACTTGACGGCGATTGGCGCAATTTCGTACGTTGCAACATAATTGCAGGAAATTAGCACTGACAGGCTTTGGCTGGCTGCTGGCGCCACACACACACACACGTAGGTACAGTGAAAAGGAAAATGAGCACAAACAAGTAGCGACGACGGCGTCTATGCGATTTGGGTGCCTGCAAGGGAATGCAAACAAGCTGGCAGGAAGACGCAATTGCTGTTGCGAAATTGACAGCGCGCCGCCAGCAGTTGCGGCAGCAACTTAATTACGCTCTTGGCGCAAATGGGCAACAACAACTGAAGCCTAGGAAAATGAGCGCAAACTCGTAGTAATGACAAAAGGCAGCCGTCATCCATATGATGTTTGGTCGGTCTGTTTGGCGTTCGCGTTGGTCTGGTCTAATGAATGATGGTTGTGGGGGGCGCGGGGGAAGGTGTGAATTGGAATGCGACGGAAGTGCAAAGGAAATAAGCGGGTATCCTAGCTGGAGGCAATGCAGTGGCTGCAACTTCTTTTTCCTATCATGTAGCTTCCGTAAATTGTCTGCGCGCACGAGCTCATGATTACTATGCACAGCGTAGGTATGCATGTATGCGTGTATGCGGATACTCATATGTATGTTTTGGAGCGCTTTTTTTAATAAAGTGTGCTTGAATGGCAGAAATAAATTATAATATAATTTTTTGCCGCATGTGCATCTACTCTCATATACATTTGCTCCTCTTTTAATATGTTGGAGTGGTCTCTCAGGACGCCTGCTTGCGACCGTAAATTAAAGATGATGTCTTCAGTGCTATATATGCGTATTTTTATATGTATATGTGTATGTCTAAATGCGATAATATTACTTTTAGTAATCCTATGTCTGCGTTGCGTAGACTGTTTAGCGTAGACATCCTGTAAGTTATTTTTCGAAGGCAGCTAAGGTCTCTCTCTTCCTCTATTACTTTTGTTTTAATTCATATTTGAGGTACTCTTCGAAGAGATCATTCCACATTAATTAAAATTAAATGTCTAAATCCAGGTTGGCTGCTGAGTGCTGACTTAAGAACCCAAAGTTTCAACTTTCACAAGAGGGAGAGAGAAGAAATTGCCACCAACTGTCACCAAGTTGACTGTCAAAAGTAAGTTTGGAATTAAAATGAGACTAGACTGACTTTTTATATGACAGAAGAAGTTTTCTATTGCCTTCGACTGCTCACCATAATCTAATTTAGCAAAAAGCGAGAAAACTTTGTTTCGTTTTTTATCCCAGAATTAAACTCGAACCTAAAATACATTAACTTTGGCTGCACCATAGCTTTAATACCCTTTACATGTGCATCTATTATAATAAAAAGGGTATAAAAAACACATTTATCTAGATTTTGATCAAATAGCTTGTATGGCAGCTACATGCAATATACTTTTGATTTAAACAATTTCTTCGGAAATTGTATCGTTATGGTGGACAGTAACAAGTACGAAGTTTCATGACGATATCTCGACAAATGCAAAAGTTGTCCATACAATGACTGGATTTTGATCGATCAGTTTGTATGGCAGCTATACGCTATAGTGGTCCGATATGGAAAATTTTTTGGAATATTATTTCGTTGCTATTGGAAATAATCCATGCCAAATTTCGTGGAGATATCTCGTCAACTGAAAAAGTTTTCCATAAAAGTATATGTAATTGATTATTCAGTTTGTATGGCATCTATATGCTACAGATCTGCAATTTTAAGAAACATTTAAAATAAGTGGCATATCTCTCTGTTAGATTTGTCTTTCACCTACATACCTCCATAGCCAAAAATCTACGAACTCTTTAAAACCGTTAGTTCAATCAATGTTTATTTTCGCCTTCGAATTTCTGCCGTCATTCGCTTTATAAGCTATCTTCAATGCTGCATTGGCTGTCAACGAGGGACTCCAAAAGGAAAAGGAGTAAAAGTAATAAGAAAAGAATCTCCACAGCTGTCAGCGGCAATCAACGATAGCTCTATGCTGTTATCGCACCAATACACATGCGTCGTCTCGACCAATTCCACCTGTCAACAGTAGCGTGCACGCGTGCCACTGACAGATGCGCCGCCAAAAGGCAATACAATCCAATCGGAAATTGTGCACTCGTTGCTGCCGGCACAGTCACAGACGAATGACTACCGTTCGCTGACCAAAATAAGTTTTCGGCGCGACAAATGGTCTTGGGCGTGGCACGACTGCCATGAGATATTGCTATTCTTGCCGTGCGGCAGCCGCAGGAGTGGCAAAAGAAAGTCGGCGTAGCATTGAAAAACTGTCAACAACTCGTTGACATTGAGCAAAGTAATGAAATGAGTGCAAAGAAATTAGTGTGCAATAAAAGTTGCCTGAATGATGTGGATTTTTACTAGCTGTCTATTGTGGCAGCGGGTTTTGCACAGCTGCGAGGCATTTTGGCAATTTTTTAGATTTTTGCTTGACATCATTGAAAATTTTAATTAGCTTTAACAAAGTTTAAAGATTTTTTGAGTAAGTTATTCTTTCTTTAAATTTTTGTATTTTTTAATTTGTCTATCCTCAGGGTATACTCGGTTCGTCACGAAGTTTGTAATACCCAGTAGGAAACGTTGAAGACCATATAAAATAAACTATAATTGTGTATATAAATGAGCTGCTTCAATTTAGCCAAAAGAATGGTAGAATCTTCGAAGAAATTATTCAAATCGGACCACTTTCACATACAGCTATCATACAAGGTGCGTTCTAAAGCAAACAGGACTTAAAAAAAAACAGAAGAAATGGTTTCGGCAAAATCAATTTATTTTATTCAAAATAGTCTCTTTCTGCTTCAAAACAGCTTTTTGCACGGTCCAAAAGCATGTCGAATGAGTGTTTTAGCTCGTTGGCCGGTATGGCCGGCAGTATGCCGGTTCAAGCCTTTTGAATGGCCTCTACGCCTGCATAACGCTTTCCTTTCATGGGCAAATTTTTTTTGAAAAGGAAGAAGTCGCACGGAGCCATATCAGGCGAATACGGCGAGTGGTTAATGGTTAAAATGTGATTTTTGGTCAAATAATCGTCCGTTAAATGTTGGATTCTGAGCAATTTTTGGTCGTCAGTCAAATGTTCGGTCAAAATGCAATAAATCGATGTTTTAGAGGTTTTCAATTCCATTTCCATCGATTTCAGTGATGATTTTGGCTGATTTCTGATGAATTCACGCACAGTTTCGATGGAATTTCCGGTGATCACGGATTTTGATTGGCACACATGTTGATCGTCATTTATGTCCTCACGACCACTTTGAAAACGTTGAAACCACTCATGCACTCTGCTACGGGATAGGCATTCATCGCCATAAACTTGTTTCATCAATTGAAATGTTTCGGTAAAAGTTTTACCAATTTTAAAACAAAATTTAATGTTGGCTCTTTGTTCGAAGTTCATTTTCGCACCGATAACACAAACATACTGACACTTAAAACGTAATAACTTCGCTTCCAATCAATGAAATGTCATGAAGTTCCCACTGAACAATCGATAAAGATTGCAGATTCTAACGCATCAGTCGACATATAGATGGCGCGATTCAAAAAGTCCTGTTTACTTTGGTACTCACCTTGTATAAACTGATCGATCAAAATCAAGCTCTTGTACGGGAAACTTTTTTATTTGAAAAGATATCTTCAGCGAATTCGGCATGAATTATTATCCAAGAATATGTTACAAACCCCTAAGATATTGTTCAGATCGCACCACTATAGCATATAGCTGTCATACAAACTTACCAATCAAAGTCAAGTTCTTGTATGTCAACTTTGTTGTATGTGAGGGGTATTCTATGCTACTTATATGCTACGGTGCAGCCGAGGTTAACGGTTTTTGTATTGTTGTTTAAATTTGTTTGTTCATTGTATTAGAACTGATTTTTCTTTTTTCCCAAGTGTAGCACAACGTATGTTAATAAGCTTTTATAACATTCTATCAATGCCATTTGGCCTTTAGCTAATTGTGTGGCGGCGTGAGCTGGCGTTTAGCTGTCGCATGGTGGCTGTGAATTGCCGTTAATCAACTTATACACATTCGCATGGCACTAAACAAACATTTGTGCAATCACATACATACATATATACGTACTTAAATGCAATTCTAACCTAACAAGTGCAAGTGTATAAATGCAATTATGGTTTGTATGACAGACCTGCATTGGTATATATGGCTATATTTTCAATTATTTGTTAATTGCTCGCAATGCACTGTTTAGAAATACTATTTATAGACATACACAAACATACAAACATGAAATGAAAATATTGCAAACTTAAATGACTTTGAATAAGAAATATATACGAGCATGTGTGTGCATTCGTAACTATGTCACATAAGTATGTACATACCATACACTATATATGTACATATATATACATGCTTCTCATATTTTCCCTCCGCATTTTTACCTTTTTTCCCAAATTACTCACCTGCTTTTTTCGCCACATTACACACATATATGCAGATGTACATACTGACGCACATGCCACATCGCCACATGTGCTTGTTCATGTGAGCATTTTACGAATTGCATTGTGCAATTTAAATTGCTGTACACAGTAAATATTTCAGCGCGCAATTTTATTGATTGCCAGAATTTTCGAAATCCATGCGCCTCATGTTGCAATGAGGCACGACGTCAAATGGCGCATTGTGTTGTCACAAAACACAAGAAAAAACAACGAAGTAATGCAGAAAAGAAAAAAAAATCAAAATTGAAAATTAACTGCTGCCACAACTGGCAAAACAACGGTGCTCATAATTTCCACATTTTTGCATAAATTTATGCCAGTTGCATTTTTTCTACTCTTTTTGCCACTTGTTTGGTAAAAAATCGACATTAAGCAACGAACAGAAAACGGTCACATGTGCAATATTCAAATGTAGTTGCATATGCTAATATAATTGTAGATATGTATGAGCACAAATGCACAAATGTTGGCTAAGTCATGTACGAAATTTTCTGCACTCAGATTTTATTTCACAAAAATTACCGATTTAATTAGGGTTAGTTTGCGGATTAACTGGTCGAAGAAATTGCAGAGGTTTTCCTAATAGCAGTCGCCAGTCATCAGAACCAGCGAACCTTAAGAGTATAGGAGGACAATCTCGCACAAGATTTCTTCATATTTTTAAAATTAAAAACTAAAAAATTTAATTTATTCTTCAAAATCTATGTCATCCTACTCAAATGAATCCATTTTGGCACCAATACACTTGAGCCAAGCTTTTTTTTCCAATCCTCGAAAAAATTGTTAGAATCAATTTCCGGTATAACCACGTTTATTGTCTACAATTGACTCAAAATAGGTTCCTCGGAGCGGTAATTTGAGTTTGCTGAATAGACAGAAATCATACGGAGCTAAATCAGCCGCATACGGTATTTGCGGCACGATATCGGTAAAAATTTGACAAAGAACTCACGAAGAATCAATGCAGCATGCGACGGTGCATTATCGTGGCGCCAAAACCTAGAGCTGTCGTTGCATAATTCCGACTCCTTTTACGATTAGCTTCGTGGCAATGGCTCATAACACTTAAATAGTATTACTTGTTGACAGCTTGGCCGGTCGGAAGGAATGCGGAGTGCACCACACTTCGATATTTGAAGAAAAGGGTGAACGCAACATTGACTTTTTAACCTGTTTTGACGTGTTTTTTTCGGCTTCGGCTCATCTTTGTCACAATATTCGGCGATTGATCGTCTGTTTTGGGGTCGTCAGCATAGATCCAAGAAGCATCGCCAGTAATAATATGTTTTATGATATCCTGCTATTCGGAAAGCATTTTTTCATAGACGTTAATGCGACGCCGTTTTCCGAAAAAATTGAAGGATTTTGGCACCAATCGCTTTCACTTTCCTTAGGCCCAAATGATAATTCAAAATAATTTTCACGAATCTTTCCGATATTCCAAAGTTGCCAGTAAGATCTCTGACTATTAATCGTCGATTAGAAGGCCCTAGTTCCTTTAGTTCCTTGACGTGTTAATTAGCAGTTGATATTGATGGCCGTCCTAGACGTGGCTCGATGTTAACACGTTCTCGACCCTCTTAGAAGAAGTTGTACCAATCAAAAATACTTGCTCGCGACAAACAATTATCACTGAAGACCTTTTCCAACATTCTGAACGTTTCGGCACCAGAAAATTAGATTCCGTACACAAAATTTAATGGAACTTCTTTGTTAAATAAGTTCACTCATCGCAAAAATCGCCGAATGCATTGTAGATAAGTATCTTTTCCAGTTAAAGATGTGCTTTAATGCATTTCTATCATGACTTTAAAATGGCACAAGTCATTAGAATGATTGCTTAAGGTTGTTAGTTGGCTAGAGTTTATTTTAGTTTGGTAATTATTGAAGTTAAACTTAAAAAGTACAGTAGACTCGTAGTGGACTCGTGCAGATATTCAGCCTTGTATTTTGGTCAAAATGCCTTTATAACGTTCGCTTTGCTACCAAAATGCAGCTGAAAGATTGCTCGCAAGTGAGCCCGCATATTCACAGATTTTCCTGTGTAGTGATTAGAGTGACCAGTTGTAAAAAATATATATATTTATTTCAAACTACAATTTAAAAGTCCAAATATTTGCTAATTACAACAAAAAGATACCTCGGATGGGTATCGCAACAAAGCAATGTTTTCGAAATGTTTTGTCTTACGAAAAAAGGAGTAATTTCTCATACTTATTTCGAAGTTAGTCGTGTAAATCGAAATATTTTGTTGGATGTTCGAAATCGAGCTTATTGAAAAAATGATTGTTTATTATACATACGTATGTTAATAAAAAAAGAAAATATGGACATCATCGAAGTTTTCCTCTAATTTCGAAGGTGTACACTTTCCAAAATGAGGCCCATAGTTTTTGAACTAAAATTGTTTATTTTGCTCGAAGATCTGTTAAGTTACATCATATAAACTTGAACAAAAAATGATATGTACTAATGTAGTAAGAAGAAATCCTGGACAATATCAATATTTTGTCTTTTTTAGCAACTTATTATAATCAATAATGATTTGTTTCTAATTTTTTTCTCAATTTCTAAGTCGAAGGTATGTTCGAAAAAACGTAGTAATTCCTTTTTTACTTTTAACAAACTTGTCGAAAAAGTGCTTTGGTTTAATACTCTGAAAAAAGTCGTTTCTGCGGTATAGTGGTTGTGTTTAGTATTTACTACGGAGTAACATTTAAATTTCATTATGATATTACCAGCAAATCACTCCATTTGCTATCCCACGTGGGGGAAGAGGACCTCATATATTATTAGAAAATACATATAATTTGTAATTCGTACTTAGGTTTGTTGTCAACCCAACATCTTATAATTTATTTCGAATATTCTTTTTCGAAAAAATTGGAAAATAAAAAATAAAAAAAATTTGAACTGCTGGTCACCTCATTACCAAACCCAGATGCTAGTAACTAATAGACAGAATTTGCGCCAACATAGCAAATAATTCAAACATTGTTCGAAAATTTTCGAAATTAAAAAATCGGAAAATTTGTAACTGCTGGTCACCTCATTACCAAACCCAGATGCTAGTAGCTATCAAACAGCATTTGCACCAACATAGCAAATGTTGCAAACAATGTTTGGCTTGCCGAAATTCACCTGTTTCGACTACACTGACAGGCAATATCTCCAAATCAAGTATTGTGCACGTACGGTTATGCACACATACTATACATACGAGTACGTTTGTATCGCTGTGAATGCAAAGTGTAAGCGCATATCCATTTAGTGCAGATGCTAGACACTTCAGACTCCACTCATGGGTATCAACTTTCGATAAGTAAGCGGGTAAAGCTGGCAGCAAGGCCAGTAAAGACAAAGGCGCGAACAGACCGAGGCAAACTTGGAGTGAGAGAGAGAGAGAGGGTGAGAGAAAAAGAAAAAATGTTGCATATCTCGAAATCTGATAAACAGAAAACGCAAAGCAAATCATACGTGGAAATTTGTAGCTTTGCTTGTATGCTACAGAAACTGGAAAAACTCGCTGCAGACGAAACTGCAGAAAGGTACAAAAAATGCCAAGCAGGCATATCCAATAACAAAGAAATGGAAAACTGATAAAAACACATAAAATCACAAGATGAAAGCTTGGTAAAAAGGCAACAAAGCTGGTAAGAGGAGCATGCATTTTACTGCAAAAATCCCAGAGGGAACGGTCGGTATATGGAGTGAGCGCTAGAGTGAGGTTTAGCATGTGTAAGTAAGGGTTTAGAAAGGTGAGCATGAGGTAAAAGAGTTTCGATGTAATAATATAGAAAAGTGGCATTACTTACATATATATTATAAAGGATACATATGTATGTACATAAATAATATATGGATACGGTTGGATGCTGCTTAATCTCACTCTCTGCTCGCACGGCTGCAAATAAATGGCGCGAAAAATTGCAAATCGTTGCATTGTAGAGCTAAATGTCAGCCGGATTTCCGCAAAGCTATGATCGTAGTACAAGCAAAATAGATAATAAAAATATAAATAAATGAAATATAGAAAAATATCATTCATAAAACTCGTAGAACTCGCAAGCAGTTGCAATACTTTTTAGGCGTTTTCCTTGCCTCGCAGCTTTCATCTATAGTGAAGGGAAAGGCTGCCAAATATTTAAGTATTGCCATGTGGCCAATTTTGGTCCCATAAAGAAGTACATACATACATATACATATGTAAAACGAAAAAAAGTTTTTGTTCAATTTTCTTGTTGACACTGGCTATAAAAACTGTCTAGCGGCCAATCGACCATAAATCAATGCGAAAAAGCATGTTTCGATTGCATTTCAGCGCTATGTAAGTATGATTTATGGACCAAGGGAGAGCAAAATAGAAAAAAAAAATTATAAAAAAATATAACTTTCAACAAAGAGGAAAATGAAAGACTAAAGGAAGAATACTTGAATAAAATAATGCGTGCTAAGAAATGTTTATTCTGCTAATATCTGACTAAAAAAGATTAAAAAATTTTAGAAGGCCCTCTTATCAATCAAAAAAGTGGAAACACAAATACAAAATTGTATCTAGAATTATAGTATATTGCAAAAATGACCTATAGAAAAATGAAAGTCTCTTAAACCATTTCTTAATATAAATATAAATTTCAAGATTAATATAAATATCTATACTCAGTGTTATTATCAAAAAAAATCTTAATATAAATGAATTTGAATATCAATTTCAATTTTAATCTTAAAATAATAGTTCAAATCTCAAATCAATCACAATCTCGTTTTTCAATTCAAGAACCATTTTGAATATCAATATCAACATCAATATCAATATCAATATCAATATCAATATCAATATCAATATCAATATAAATATCAATACCAATATCAATACCAATATCAATATCAATATCAATATCAATATCAATATCAATATCAATATCAATATCAATATCAATATCAATAAAAATATCAATATCAATATCAATATCAATATCAATATCAATATCATCAATATCAATATCATCAATATCAATATCATCAATATCAATATCAATATCAATATCAATATCAATATCAATATCAATATCAATATCAATATAAATATCAATATCAATATAAATATCAATATCAATATCAATATCAATATCAATATCAATATCAATATCAATATCAATATCAATATCAATATCAATATCAATATCAATATCAATATCAATATCAATATCAATATCAATATCAATATCAATATCAATATCAATATCAATATCAATATCAATATCAATATCAATATCAATATCAATATCAATATCAATATCAATATCAATATCAATATCAATATCAATATCAATATCAATATCAATATCAATATCAATAAAAATATCAATATCAATATCAATATCAATATCAATATCAATATCAATATCAATATCAATATCAATATCAATATCAATATCAATATCAATATCAATATCAATATCAATATCAATATCAATATCAATATCAATATCAATATCAATATCAATATCAATATCAATATCGATATCAATATCAATATCAATATCAATATCAATATCAATATCAATATCAATATCAATATCAATATCAATATCAATATCAATATCAATATCAATATCAATATCAATATCAATATTCTAAGTTCGGATGTAACCGAAATACTCTTGCAACTTGCAAGGACTAAAGCCAGGGAAGTAACTTCAGGTTTACAAGTATTTTGAGTTATGTGGATTTCTACGGCGAGTTTTTAACCGATTTTATTCATTTTAAGCTGCTGAGATGCACCGCTCTCACAATTTTATTAAGATACTTCACATATAGCCGATATATGCACTACAAAATCGCTTGGAAGTTCGAAAATCGCTGTATTAAACATATAAGAAATATAGTATTGTGCGGAAAGGATTATCTCTGAATTTCAATTATATATCCGATATTTTCGGTAAAAAATCAACTTTAGATACTGGGGTCCTCATATTCGGTACCTAAAAGCTTGAATAGTTTTGGTTCGATTCCAACAGTTTTAGTTCATAAGGTAGCTTACTTTAAAGGCAGTAATCGTGCAAAGTTTTATCCTGATATATTAATTGATCTTTGATTTGTATACTGGAGAGTGAAAGAATCAAAAAGAATTTCAAATTCTGTTGCATGAGAAGTAGACGTGGCGATTTCGCCCATTTTCATACTGTAACAAAACAAGAAAAAACGTTAACTTCGGCTGTACCGCAGCTAATATAACCTTCACAGGCGCATTTCTTTTAGTAACTATGTGTTCCGTTTGTATGGAAGCTATATGCTATAGTAATCCGATCTGAACAATTTTTCCGGAGATGTCGCCTTAGAAAATAATCTATACCAAATTTGGTGAAGATACATTGTTAAATGTGAAAGTTTTCCATACAATAACTTGATTCCGATCATTCAGTTTATATAGCAGCTATATGTTATAGTGGTCCGATATCGGCCGTTCCGACAAATGAGCAGCTTCTTGAAGAGAAAATTACTTTTGCAAAATTTCAAAAGGATATCTTAAAAACTGAGGGACTAGTTCGTATATATACAGACGGACGGACGGACGGACAGACAGACAGACGGACATGGCTAAATCGACTCAGCTCAACATACTGATCATTTATATATACATATACTTTATAGAGTCTCCGACGCTTCTTTCTGGGTGTTACAAACATCGTGACAAACTTCATATACTCTGTTCAGGGTATAAAAATGTGAGAGGAATGTTGCGTACCAAATTTGGTTGAAATCGGGTGGGCGCGATATGTTATTTCACCAGTAAGTGGACGGTACCAGGCCCAACGTCCAATTTTGATCCCAAAACCTTTTAAGCCTGCTCATAACATTTCGGGTGTAAAATTTAAAGTTATGGGGGCGGAGTTATCATCCAATTTCATCCATTTATACACTGTCGGTAATACTTTTTATAAGAATTGTCTAAGCTAATTTGGCTATTGTAGCCTTGGTGGTCTGGGAGATATGTACATTAAACTTATTCGAGGGCGAAGGCACGTCCACTTTTTCAAAATGCTTTTTTTTTTTGCTTTGCTATGCGATCTCTGTGCAAAATTAGAGTTTTATATCTTAATTCAGTGCTTAGGTATGGAACTTCCTCAGTGGCGTAGCTACCACTTTGGGCGCCCGGGGCCAAGGATGTTCTGCCGCCCCCTTTATCTACTAATTCCCATGACAGCCGGTTCTACGTACCGGAACTGACTCAGATTTTATCCGACCAAGGGCTGTTGTTTCGGCGATCTAATCAAAAAAAAAAAAAAAACTACCTACCTACAAGTTTCATGAGGTGGTTCGACCAAAGGTAAGGCGATATTAAATATATAAAATTTAGGAACTAGAAGCCACGCAAATTCTGAAGTTCCAAAATTCTCACAATACGGTTTTTGAGGAAATTTATAGTAAATTTACAAGACATCTTATTAAAAGCCATAGAAAAAACCCATTTTCAATTTGAATGTGAAACTGCTTCAAATTTATAATGTATTACAATGATACTCGAATGATATGTGATCTTGCAGAGATCAAGGTTAGAAAAGTCCATCTTTAAGTTCTATCACTATTTTTAAGAAAGATATAAGCCAAAAGTAATAAGACAAATTCAAAGACTGAAGAGTTTTAGAGAAAAAATTAATATTTTTCATTGTTATTCAGATTATTACATTATGAGTGTACGACTCTTTATCCTTTATAATAAATTTTGTAAAAAAAATTGTTGAAGTTTTTTTCTGAATATTAAAAAACGGCGAAGATCGTTTTGCCGCCCCAAAACCTTGCGCCCGGGGCGACGGCCCCCTTCTATCTCGATTAGTTTTATGTGATTCATACAACCGTTGGGTGAAAAAAACATTGATACTCTGTCCCAACATGTTGCAACAGTATACCATAAAAGGACTAGATGTTATTTTTATGTTCCTTTCAATCTTAAGTGCTTCCTGGATCTTATCTTAGCAGCTTAATATTTACCGTCACCATTAGACATATACTATAAACCAAACGCGGATAAAGTCGTTACATAACGTTAAGTACGAAACTGTCTAATATAAATATAGCTGGAAGGAAGCGGGAGAGAGCAGGAAGTGCGAATGAAGTGCGCAACCGAAAGCATATAAGTAGCTAAACAAAATGAAAATTAAGGAAATAAATATAGCACCTTGTCACTTGTCACTATTCACTTTTTGTGATATGTAAATACATAATATGCATATAAAAGTCCATATGTATGTACATAATATGTAATGAGAAATGTATCAGCATGCTCACAGCCTTACATCCACTTATTTAACGGATGAGTACATAAGGCTGAAGATCACATATCAGTAGATTACCCAGTCAACAATTGCGTTGATGCAGAAATTCGAAAAGAAAGTGTTGAGAATATTCTATATCCAGTTCTCGCACCTGGTAAAATAATTTATGTCATTGAATTAATCCCGATCGGACACTTTTCAGTTAGAACTTCTACAACCATCGAGCCAGAAGAATTTTACACTTGCATAGCTGCCAGTTGTTGACCCACGCTTGCTGAGCCGGTCTCAGAGCCAACCATCCAACAGTGAAAGTAGCAAGAAGCCAATGAATCTCTGCAGTAAGTGAGACTGAAGTGCTTGATGTTTTGTCTTCGCAAATGATGAATCCGAAAGGAAATGCGAAAAATGCTGTTTTGAGAAAATTGCGTTGAATTATAAAGATGAGCTGCTTGAATGAAGCGATTATACTTTATAAGCCTGTAACACAAACACTATTTGATATATTCATTTAAAATTTGAGTATCTTACTTTTCTTTCTTAGGTGTGCGCACTTAAACATAATGCAAATAGTTTTAATTAAAAATATAAATTAGAAACTGAGCGTGAAATTAAAAAAATATAATTTTGTTCGCAATATGTTATAACTATTAAGGTGGGTCGCTGCGTTTTAACCATCTTCTTTTTCTTTATTAGCGTAGACACCGCTTATCCATTAGAAACCGAGCTTACAAAAGCGCGCCAGTCGTTCTTCCTTTTCACTGTTTGGCGTGAACCGTTGAATACTCTCAGAACTGGAGTGTTTTCCTACAAGTATGTTTGTTAGTGTCGTCGTATATCTCGCACATCTCATCGTTTCATTGACTACGGTATTCACCGTTGCCAATGCGCAAAGGACCATAAATCTTCCGCTAAACCTTTCTCTCGCAAACTCATAACGCCGATTCGTCGAATGTTGTTTATTGTCCATGTCTCTGCACCATATAGCAGAACAGGGATAAAGTAGAATCTGGTCTTTGTTCGTCGATAGAGGATTTTACTTCTCAATTGCTTATTCAGTCCGAAGTAGCACCTGTTGGCAAGTGTTGTTCTGCGTTGGACTTCGAGGCTGACGTTGTGTTTGGTCTTAATGCTGGTTCTAAGATAAACGAAATTGTCTAAGTTATGACTTCGAAGTTATGACTGTCAACAGTGACGTGGAAGCCAAGTCGCGAATGCGACGACTGTTTTTTTGTTGATAGCAGATATTTCGTCTTGCACTCGTTCACTGCCAGCGGGGGATGATTTAGCTCGACTCAAGCGAAAGTTTTTTTTTTGGCTACCCATAGGTTACTTGGACTGAGACCGGAAGTCGTGAGCTGCTTGAGCTATGTAAAATAATCGTTTTTGGCCACTCCCACTTGAAAGCCGCTCAGAGATCTTTCCTAACTTGCGCGAGCTTCTACACATGGCATGAGGCTTCCATCTTTTGTGTTCTATCTATAGAACATATTATGTTTTCTAGTTTCTTGGAGTAATTTCATTATACATAATTTAGTGCTGATTGAGTGACAATTTGACCAACCCTAATATATGTATGTATATTATTATATTATTATTATTAACTTTTTCAAGGCATTGTTTTTCAGTTGCTTCATTATAAAAATATTAATTTTTCTTTTTTTTTATTTTTAATTTCAGGTACGTTTCTTTACTGCTTACTGGAATATTTAAAACGCATATGTAGGTATGTTTATAGCCATATTTGTTACTTAAGCATGAAAAAATATTTGACAAGAAAGCAGAGCTCAATAATAAGGGGTAGGAAAGCTGCTTCTTCAATGATAAATATACTCACCAGTATAAACTTTTTTATACAAGGTGCGTTCCAAAGTAAACAGGACTTAAAAAAAAACAGAACAAATGGTTTTTTCGGAAAAATCAACTTATTTTATTCAAAATAGTCTCCTTCTGCTTCAATATAGCTTTTTGCACGGTCCAAAAGCATGTCGAACGAGTGTTTTAGCTCGTTGGCCGGTATGGCCGCCAGTATGCCGGTGCAAGCCTTTTGAATGGCCTCTACGTCTGCATAACGCTTTCTTTTCATGGGCAAATGCATTTTTCCGAAAAGGAAGAAGTCGTACGGTGCCACATCAGGTGAATACGGGGAGTGGTTAATGGTTAAAATGTGATTTTTGGTCAAATAAACGGTCACAAGTGTCGATCGATGATAGCAAATTTTGGTCGTCACTCAATTTGTGCGGAACAAACCTTGAATACAAACCTTCGTAAGCCCAAATGTTCGGTCAAAATGCGATAAATCGATGTTTTGGAGATGTTCAATTCCATCTCTATGAATTTCGATGATCATTTCGGCTGATTTTTGATGAATTCACGCACAGTTTCGTTGGAATTTCTGGTGATCACGGATTTTGATTGGCCCACATGTTGATCGTCATTTATGTCCTCAGGACCACTTTGAAAACGTTGAAACCACTTGTGCACTCTGCTACGGGATAGGTAATCATTGCCATAAACTTGTTTCATCAATTGAAACGTTTCGGTAAAAGTTTTACCAATTTTAAAACAAAATTTAATCTTGGCTCTTTGTTCGAAGCTCATTTTCGCACCGATAACACAAACATACTGACACTTAAAACGCAATAACTTCACTTCCAATCAATGAAATGTCATAAAATCGTCACTGGGCAATCGATAAAGACAGAAAATTCTAACGCATTAGTCGAGATATAGATCTCGAGTCGAGATATAGATCTCGACCAGGAGACGCTGGATTCAAAAAGTCCTGTTTACTTTGGTACTCACCTTGTAGTTCTATTAAATGTCGACTGGGTTAACAAGAATGCAGCTACGCAGCTAAATATCAAAATATACATATCTATCATATGTATGTATGTATATATTTAGATAAAGTATGTAGTGTATGTCACTATAATTGTGACATTTGAAGTGCAAGTGTTGTCAAGCTTTGCATGCTTCGATGCAATCTTTTTTTAGAGGCAACTACTGAACTTGACGATAAAAACTGCTAACGCCATCTTTGCGTGTCTTCATGAATAGAGCGAAACACAAAGCTGCAAAAACGTGTAATGCGATATGCATTATGCAGTGTGCTGTAGATATGGGCAAGCACTTACTTACATATGAAGACGCTTAAAGCAAATGAGCAAGGCCGGTGATACACATCCCAGTGCTTGAGCTGAAAAATAATAACGGCGTTCTACTGCAAAAACGCTTAACATAATATTCCACTTTTGCATGTGATTTTGTGAAGTATGTGACATTATAATGCGCAGCTCACACATTACAAATTTGTAGTATTAGCATACGGAAGATGGTGGAGAAGAAAAAGTGGAATTGTGCAACACAAAATCGATGTCTGGGCTGTGTACTGACTTCATGTTTTATTACAAGTTCAAATTTTATGCTATTTTATACTTCATACTATGCAATAAGAACAAAGCGTCCCTGAAGTGCGAAGGTGCCATATTAATATTTTGTTATATTTAGTGGGGTTTTACTGTATTACATGTGTGTAGGCCTGCCTAAATGTGAAACACAACTTGTGCACAGAATTAAAATTTACATTTTGATTACTTTGTATTTGTATACATGTGATTCCCACGCATTAATTTTGTTGTAAAAAAGACGCTAGATTCGTCTTCAAAAATTTATGCAAATTTTTCTACACAAAACTAACTTTTCATGACACACCTTTTTAGGTCAACAAAGTCAAGTGGGGAAAAATGGCTCGCTTGATATGTTTTAGTCTTCAAAATACCAAAAATAAAACATAAGAATGAAGTTCTTGCATATTTTTCAATTCTTCTTTACACTATTAGAGAGAACTTGTTTTGCTTTAAAAATAGTGTTTTTGTCCGTTATAGGATAAATGTTCATTATAGAATAAATGTGTGAAATATAACAGAAATTAAGAAGAAATAGTTAATAAATTTATAATACAGTAGCTAAATCCGGATCAATTAAAACCGGCCCCTATCCGAAATATCAGGGAATCCGGATTACCAAAGACATATCAGAACTATGTACTCGTATTAAGAAAACATATTTATAAATTTCTGTTTGTTTATTATAACAAATAATACACATGCTCCAAAAAAAAACTCAAAACAATAAAGCAGAAAAGTGAATGTAGTGAATAATAAATATGTGATCCGGATTAGAGAATACGGATAGAGAATGTCGGTCCGGATTACAAGGGACATAATAGAAATTTTGAAGATTTTTAAGAACTGACTCGACCGAGATTCAGCTATATCTATAACCTTTTTGTCATATAAATATCTGCCAGTGGCCAGCGGCGTATACTCGTATATTTCCTCTTTATTGGAGTTTAATTATAATGTGATGCCTAATCTGGCTAGTTTATCCGCTACTATGAGAAAAAATAATACACTTGTGCCAACATGTTCTCCAGTCCTCAAAACAGTTGTTAAAGTCAATTTCTGGAATAGCCATCAATGCACGTTCAATATTTCCAATTGACTGGAAACGGTTTCCCCGGAGAGGTCGTTTGAGTTAGCTGAATAGGCAGAAGTCGTACAGAGCTAAATCGAGAAATACGGTCGTTGCGGCACGATATTGGTTGAAAATTTGGCGAAAAACGCAAGAGGATCATTGCAGTATGCGACTGTGCATTATCCTGGTGCAGAAACCAAGAGTTGACGGTCAATAATTGCAGCCTCTTTTTACGAATAGCCTCCCGCAAACGATGCATACCACTCAAATAGTATTCCTTGGCCGGTCGGAAGGAATTCGAAAAGGACCACAACTCGATAATAGAAGAAAACTGGCAGTCGGAATGCATTATTTCTTAGATGTTAACGAGATCTGTTTTGCGAAAAAATTGAATGAATTTTGAACTATAATTCTTTCACTTTTCTTAGGCCCAGATGATCTTTCAAAGTGGTTTTCACTAATCCTTTCGTCAGTCCAAAGATGCCAGTAAGATATCTGACTATTAATCGTCGGTTTGTAAGCACAAATTCCTTTCATTGACGTGTTGATTATCAGTTGATGTTGATGGGCGTCCTGGACGTGGTTCACCGTCAACGTGTTCTCAACCTTCCTTGAATAATTTGTATCAATTAAAAACACTTGCTCGCGACAAACAATTATCACCAAAAGCCTTTTTCAACATTCTGCACGTCTCGGCATTAAAAATTTGATTCCACACACAAAATTTAACGGAACTTTTGTTGAATATTTTCACTCATCATCGGCGAATGAACTCTATGTACTTCAAATAGACCAGCGTATACGAAACACTAATGATTACTTGGATGTGACATTTGGCACAGGTGTGATTGACAGTCCTACCAAACTAGAAAGACAAAAAATTGACGAAATGGAGCTTTTCGCATGAAATTTAAATTAAAAAGTGTTACTATTTTTTACACTCAGTATTATACACACACACTATTACTGTACTTAACCCCTGCTACACATATATTACTACATTTTATACCGTTAAACGTAGGCGTTTAAGTTTTTATACTCTCGCAACAATGTAGTACACGAAAAGAGTACTATTATAGTTTTGCTTCACATAACAGTTGTTTTATAAGTCCTAAAACTAAAAGAGTCAGATATAGGGTTATATATACCAAAGTGATCACGGTGACGAGTAGAGTCGAAATCCGGATGTCTGTCTGTCCGTCCGTCCATTCGTGCAAGCTGTAACTTGAGTAAAAATTGAGATATCATGATGAAACTTGGTACACGTATTTCTTTGCTCCATAAGAAGGTTAAGTTCGATGAGCAAAATCGGCCCACTGCCACGCCCACAAAATGGCGAAAACCGAAAACCTATAAAGTGTCATAACTAAGCCATAAATAAAGATATTAAAGCGAAATTTGGCACAAAGGATCGCATTAGGGAGGGACATATTTGGACTTAATTTTTTTGGAAAAGTGGGCGCGCCCTCTACTAAGTTTTTTGTACATATCTCGGAAACTACTATAGCTATGTCAACCAAACTCTATAAAATCATTTCCTTCAGGCATTTCCATATACAGTTCAAAAATGGAAGAAATCGGATAATAACCTCGCCCACCTCCCATACAAAGTTTATGTTAAAAATCACTAAAAGTGCGTTAACTGACTAACAAAAAACGTCAGAAACACTAAATTTTACGGAAGAAATGGCAGAAGGAAGCTGCACCCAGGCTTTTTTTAAAAATTGAAAATGGGCGTGGCCTCGCCCACTTATGGACCAAAAACCATATCTCGGAAACTACTAGACCGATTTCAATGAAATTCGGTATAAAATATTTTCTTAACACCCTGATGACATGTACGAAATATGGGTGAAATCGGTTCACAACCACGCCTTCTTCCAATATAACGCTATTTTGAATTCTATCTGATGATAGCGGAATAAAACTTTACAAAAATACGGTATTTGAAAAATATGTAAATGACGTATAATGAAATCTCGATTATCACTTTATCATGCGAGAGTATAAAATGTTCGATGACACCCGAACTTAGCCCTTCCTTACTTGTTTGAGTTCAGTTTCGTATTCAGTCAACGGTTTTAAATGGTTGCATTCGCCCTAAGCCCGATTAATATGCGCATATTCATAAAGAGACAACGTAACATAACATAACTTAACAAATAATCGTAAATCGAATTTAAAATTCAGTTGCATATTAATTAATTCGTTTATTTGTATTCATTTTTTGTGTTAGCGGACTTTTGATTTTATTACCTCAATTATTGTCATAAATACCAACTATGCGTTTAAGCATTGTGGGTAGCTGATAAAAAATATTGAACTGCATTGTTGACAGATATATGAGCAATTAAAATTATAATTGTGAGCAATAAATATCATAAGCAATACATATATATATATTAAATATTTCTATATCTCAGTATGTAATACAACCATAATTTAAACAAGACTGAATAAAGTAAACCTACTATCTGATCAAATTTGAACAAGACTGACTAAAAAAACTAGACTTTCTCACACATCAATATACAAGTAAATCGCCTTTAAAATAGGCTTCTTAGGTAACATAAGCATGGCAATGCTTGATCAAATTTTCTATTTACTTGTTCAGTTAGAGCTTGGCTGGGATGATCTTTAGTGCTTTCAACATTTTTTTTTGTTTTTTTCAGTTTCACTATTTTTTTAAGCAGTTTTCTCTAGATTCTTGCACAACTGTCATATTTAAAAACCCACTTTTCGTCATCTGTGGTAATGCTTTTGAATACAGTGTCCTCAGCTACGTTGTTAAGAATTGTTTAGGATCCTCTACTCGCCATCGTTTTTGCAAAAGATGCACGTCTTTTAATACGAACCTAGCATCCATACCCAAAACATTAGCCGAAATTAGCTATCTCTCTGATGTTAACACGATGATTTTCAAGCACTATTTCCTTCACTTAATCGATGTTATCGTTATTCACCGAGCTTGGTGGACATAACCAAATGAACTTTTCGGGTTGAAAACAAACTACTGTTAAAAACGAACTAATTGTCACGAAAAAAATGAAATAAAGAAGGTTATACTAATCTAGGTAAAATGAACCAGTCCGATTCAAATTTTTTGAGCTTGGTGATCCATTTCGACGTTGCCTACTTTTTTAAGGAAAAACACAATAACTTCAAATTTAATGCGGAATTTTTATTATCATTCAAAATAACATTTTTTTACATTTATTTTTCGAAGATTATTAGTTTCAAATCTTGGCCGTGGCACTGTGTTGCGGCTAGTGGAAAAGTAACTTTTCTCCGATTATTTTTTTCAGTGTTTTTAATGATGCAATTTTGTCACATACATTCCAAGTAAACAAAAAACACATAAAGCTTATTTTTATGTTGGCCCGTTGATTTTTAATTGATTTTAGAAGTCAAATATACAAAATTTTAACGAAAAGAGGGGATTTCAGGGCTGTATTCAAAATGATCTCATTTGATTTTGGTAACATATATTTTGATTCGGAAAAAAAATCTGCCTTCGGACAAGTATCTTCTGAATAACAAAGGAATGTTGTTCGAGACATTTTCATATGCACCTTTTTTAGAGCGAAAACCCGACTAAAGGTCCATTTTTCCTTTAAATTTGGGTTAGGTAAGCAATATCTAAAAAGTCCCAGAGAGTCCCAGTTCCAAACCACTACAGAAATGTTACATAATTCGTTTTCAACGAACTGTGAAAAAATCAGCTGCCCATACCTGCCCTCCTGGGAGTTATAGCGATTTTAGTATATCACTCTCAGTATTTATTCCATAGAAATAGAACGGAAATTCTCGAAATCACTTATTGAGTAATTTAATCATATTGGTTTTCGAAATAATTCGTTCACTTTTGGTCCCCATTGGGCAACTATCAGAAGAAGCATTGGAAGCAGGAAACAAGGACTTCAGAAACACAAGGCAATTGTGAAGACATATTTCGTTATCTGCTCGCCAATTCTGATCCCGCAATCACAAGTAGAAGAATACTTAAGGAGAAGAAACACCTGAAATTATCAGAGGAAGCAATGAACTTATTGGTAGATGACCGATAATTTGTAATTTTTCTGTAGAATGCAATAAAATATGCCTGTGTTATAAAAAAGTATCTTCAATTTTTTTTTTTTATTCTACATCTATTCTAGCATTCCACAAAAATAAGCATAACTCTTTTAAAACTGAAGCTATTGACTTCAAACCGGTATCAAATTAAGGCTTTTATTGCCACCTTTCAAATAAGAAATGAAATAGATTTTAGTTTTATATAAAATTTCAGAGTTTTTCAACAAATATCGAAAAATCATGAAAATTTGACGTTTATAATTCTTGTTCGGACCACCCTATACTTTATTTAAAAAACTAATAATAGGGTATTTATCAGAAATAAAAGAAGAATTAAAATAAATTTTTCGAACAACTTTTTTTTTTGCCCTACATTTTTTTTTTTGGTGCAAATTTTTTTTTCACTCATTCTGTTTGGGATTTCATTCTAACCTACATATCTGTAGAAATTTCTCATCGATACAATTAAAATTACAGTTTAGGCAATATGATTTCCAAAAAATTCCGGTTTCGCAACACTGTGCGTGGTTACGTCTCAGATGGTCCATCCGTTGAGTCTAATTTTCGATGACTCGGTCGAGCATTTCGACTGCTAACTGGTGAATGACATGCGTAATGTTTTGCTCCAAGGCCTGAATCGAAGCGTCTACATAGGCTTTAGGCATTACATATCCACACAGGAAAAAGTCTAACGGTGTGATATCACATGTTTTTGGTGGTGATTGATGCGATGTGTGGGGAGTGGTGTCATCTTGTTGAAACCAAATGTGGCCGAGATCACGAGCATCAAATAGTGGGTTATCATGGCGCGATTACGGTCGCAGTTGATGGTTACATTCTCACCGGCATCATTTTAAGAATTATGGGCCAATGATTCCACCGAACCAAAAACCACCTCAAACCGTTTTTTTTTTCTGGATGAATTGGCAGCTCCCAAATGCGTCAATTTTGCTTGTTTACATACCCATTGAGTCAGAAATGGGCTTCATCGCTGAAAAAAATTGGCTCGAAAACGTCGGATCTTCCTAGAACTTTCCAAGAGCCCATAGAGCGAAGCGATGCCGCTTGGGAAGGTCGAGCGGCATGACAGCTTGGCACGACTCACGCATGATCTATCAGAAAAGGCTATTGCAAAAAGTACTTCTACTTTGATCACCGGTTACAATAACGAAGTAATCATTTCAGTCGGGTAACTGGCTCTTTTTTAAAGTGAACCTTCGCTGAATTATGCATCTATTATATACCGTTACTTTTTTGAAGAAATTTCATAAAATTGTTACGAAAAGCGTTTCGAAAATCGATCCCCTCTAGTGTAAACAGAACAGCTAAATTGAGCGAAAGAGTGGGTAGAGAGGAAATGCGAAATAAAAAGGGATTTAATCTTAATGTGGCTTAATATTAACCCAAATTTTAATAGGCTTAGGCTAATATTTTTGGAAAACTATTTATTGTACAAGAAAGCGAACTATTTTGGTAGAGAACATATTTGCAGATTTTAGAAAATGAAAATCTATTATGCCGAGCCTCTAGAGAAACTTAATTTAAAGCTTATGTGGGCGCAGTTGAGGTTATTGCATTTGTGGTAAGACACTATCATTTATGCCTCTTTAAAATTCAGTCGAAAACTGAAACTCCCTAAAGCTTTCATTAGAACAGTCCATTGGCCGCGTGGCTGCAACAAAGTCGACACATAAATATTTTCACTTCCCGAGCCTCGCCTGCACCGGAGGCATCACTGCGTATATCCGACGTTGCTCACCCTCTCATTCAAACAAAAACAAAAGTAGGGAACGGAGAGGACCTGCGCTGCGGAGCACATTTGCTGAGGTGTGCACGCAACTACAACACAACTTCATGCCACTGGCGACAACAAACAATAACACTTGGCTCACACACACACACACAAACACACCCTAACGCGCCTCATTTTGCTCTCTGCATCCTGGCACTTCCTGTGTTATTGTTGTTGTTTTTGTTGCTATTTCTGTTATTGTTGCAGCTGCCTTTGTCTGCTGAGTTCTTTGCGAATTGTTCTGCTTCAAAGCGTGCCAAATGCAATGTGATGCAATGATAACAACAAAAACAACAACAAGAACAATAAAAAACAATAACAAAATGCAGTAGCAGCCGCAGCAATTACCACTACATACTAATAATAGTTATGAAGCAATAACAATAAGAACGCACGCTGCCGCGGCAAACAAGCTAGTTTCACCAGGCGGTGGCAGTTGCAGTTGTGGACGCTTTTTGATTTGTCCGTTGCACTTGGCTGACGCTCCGGCGCTGCTGGCGAGTTAAGCAGCAGCTTTTCTAAGCTAAAATTTCGTTGACTCTGGAATTGTAGGCGCTGTGCATGCCACAGTGGCAAGTTACCTGCCGTCAAGCTATTTGTCTATCTCTGGAATGCCACACACATGCATACACACGCGCACACAACTGGTTTCTATGTTGCATGCAAATACAATGACAGCAGAAATCGGCGTAAACCTGCCACTGCTTGAGCTGGTAGATGGCGAGTGCAGAGTGATTCTTAAAATCATAATGCCTTTTTGTTTCGTTGTAAAAAAGCAGCAACAACAACAACATTACACACTGTATGCACTCAGTGGGTAGCACTTGCATAAGCGCATTCTGCTTTCCTCACTCGGCTAAGCGCGCGCTAAGGTGAGCCGGCCTAATGGCTGGGGGTAAACGGAGTTGAGCATGCGCAGAGTGCCGCGGCGTGTCGCGGAGTGCAAAGACATTAAATGTTCTAGGTGCTGTGGCAGCGGAAAAGTGCACTCATGTGCATTGAAAGTGAAAGAATGAATTAAGAAGGCGAAAGGCGCGCTCGGCTGCTAAGCTGCATTTAACGCCGGCGGAGGGGGAGGTGGTTCTGTAGTTGGCTTTTTAGGGTGGGGGCATCGCGTGCAACGCTCGTTAAAGATTAAAATAGCGCGTTCATAAACGTTTTATGGCGAATATGCGCTGCTGATGAGCAGTAAGTGCAACTATGCACAAACACGCACGCACACATATATACAAACAAATGCAGCTTTCCACTTATTTATGTGCGTCGATATGTTTGCTTTCACATTTTAAAAGCGCTTCCGTGATTTTATACTCGATTCTTTATGTTATTTCACATTTAGGTGCAGGCATATGTGTGTTAAGTGCAGAAAGTGAGGAAGCGAGCAGTCTCCAATATCCTCAAAAGCAGATTGCGGCGTTATTGATTGTGACTCAATAACCAAGCAATCATGACTGGCAGTTTACTTTACTGCGCGCTTAATGTTTGCGCTGTAAATATTTATTAAATATGGTCAGACAATATGTGTTTTTGTCGAGTTGTTAGAACTCAATTCAAGTTTACGCATTTCTCTGGAAATATTCACTTTTACATACACACATTTCTACTCTAAATGCATGGCGATTTCCTACACATTTAGTTATTGGTTTTTATTGCAGAATCATAAAGAAGCGCTAACCACGAGCAGTCACTGAAAGCAAGTTTCCTGCTTCATTTCCACATGTTTTCAGTAGAACCCAAGAAGTGATCTAGTGACTGATGCCTAAAATATAATACAATTATGTAGGGAACACTTCTACAGCTTACTGAATGGCACTGAAACCATAACGCTAGGAGAAGGCGAATCCGATTCCCCAAACGATGACGATGGAGCAGACGTTTTATTGCCCGACCATGAAGAAGTTAGAATAGCAATTACTTGACTGAAGCTGCGAGGGCCGATAGATTGCCGGCCGAGCCATTAAATTACAACAGCGAAGAACTGAAAAGAAGCATACATCAGCTTCTTTGTAGAATATTGTCGGACGAAAGCATGTCCGAAGTTTGGAATTTAAGTGTGCTCTGTCCAATCCTCAGAAAGGGAGACTTCACGATCTGCGCTAACTACCGTGGGATAGGGCTGCTCAACATCGCACTTAAGGTTCTATCGAGCGTACTGTGCAAAAGATTAAAGCCCGCCGTCAACAAACTGATTGGACCTTATCAGCTTAAGGCCTGAAAAATCACTAACCGATCAGACATTCACCATTCACCAAATGTTGGGAAAGACCCTTGAAAAGAGGATCGACGCACACCATCTTTTAGTCGATTTTAAAGCAGCTTTTGACAGCGCGAAAAGGAACTTTATTTATGCTTCTATGTCTTAATTTGATATCCCCGCAAAACTAATACGGCTGTGTAAACTGACGCTGAGCAATACCAAAAGCTCCGTCACGACCGGGGAGGACCTCTCCGAGCAATTCGATTCCAAACGCGGTTTCAACAAGGCGACTCCCTATCGTGCGACTTCTTTAATCTACTGTTAGAGAAAATAGTTCGGGCTGCAGAGCTGAATAGAGATCCGTCGAGGATTTTTAAATAGGGGTTTGAAGAAAAAAGAAGTTTGATCGCAAAAAACAATCCAATAAAGCAGATGCTAATGAAAACTGAGTCTCTTACTTACGACAACGTCCAGCGAAAACGGAAGTGATGGAATCATAGTTAGAAGCTGCAGTTAGAAGGCCAGGATATAGACGGCAAGATAGTTTTGCTATATTTTGGTAGGGTTAACTGGGAATCTACTCTACTAGAGTGGCTGCTCCCCTTCGGTCAAACTCTTCGTTCGGACCGTACTCTAAACAATTGGACTGTCTGCAGTAAGTAATCGCTTAGAAGCGACATTCTTTGGTCAATAAGAGATCAATTTTGTTCCATCGGGGTGACGATAGGTCATATACATATGTATAATGATAGTGATTCGTCAGAACTCTGGTTTTCTGCATACACCTTGTAGTCTGAACTTGGTACCAGTGACGAATGATTTTCATCTGAAGAGAAAATCAACTGTTCCAGTTTTTTGTCAGTAAGGACGAAATTTTTTATGAGAGCAGCATTATGAATAACCATCAAAGTGGCAACCAATTATTATATTTGATCTATTCCTACTACTACTGAAATAGCTTTTCTTATTAACTCAGTATTTCAAGATATATTTATATGTAGTTTGTTTTTCTAACCTAAGAATAAATTACTTGAAGAATCAGAATTTTGAAAATTTTTTCGAATTGTTTTATTAATGCGCCTTAGAAAAGTCGAATGTGAATTTACTGCCCAGTGGATACAAAAATACTCCATTTAGATGCTTCCCAATTCGGTGGAGGGTAACTGAATTATGATTTAGCATGTGGGGTACAGTATTTGTCTCGAAACAATAACTCCTGGCTTTAATTATCGGACATTGAAAATCTTATATTATTTATGTATCGCGAATTGTTGATCTAAATTTCACCAATTTGTGCACTCATTTGGCCGAGAAAATGATTTTCGAAATTTCGAACTTAAAAATTAAGCTCGGAGAACACATTAATTCTTCTTCTTCTTTTAATATTCCCTTTTTAGTAGTGAAATTTCATCAGTTTGTGAACTCATCTGGCCGTGAAAATGATTTTCGAAATTTCGAACTAAAAAATTAAGCGCGGAGAATACATTGACTCTTCTTCTTCTCTTAATATTACCTTTTTAGTAGTGAAATTTCATCAATTTGTGCACTCATTTGGGCGAGAAAATTATTTTCGAAATTTCGAACTAAAAAATTAAGCTCGGGGAATACATTGATTCTTCTTCTTCTTTTAATATTCCCTTTTTAGTAGTGAAATTTCATCAGTTTGTGAACTCATCTGGCCGTGAAAATGATTTTCGAAATTTCGAACTAAAAAATTAAACTCGGGGAATACATTGATTGTTCTTCTTCTTTTAATATTCCCTTTTTAGTAGTGAAATTTTATCAATTTGTGAGCTCATCTGGCCGTGAAAATGGTTTTCGAAATTTCGAACTAAAAAATTATTGATTGTTCTGCTTCTTTAATATACTCTTTTTAGTAGTGAAAACATTTTATATTGCTATAAATAACAGCATTTTAATGACACTATAATGTATTTTAATAATCTAGAGTTGTTGGCGTGCGACTGAACCTATAATTATGACTACACCCAGATTCGGTGTCAATAACAAAGCATACAATTGTTACCGTTGCTGGTATTCACCGCACAAATCGCATATTTCCATACTAAAGGCAAACCCAAATTTATTTGGAATACAAAAACGGGGTTTTTGGTTTGTTTATGTCAGCATATGTATGTATTGTATAGCATACATACATACATAATACATAAAAAGGATATGCTTTACCGTGCTGAAGTAACCCAAATATATTATCATGATAACTATAAGTATGCAAGGTAAACTATTGTACTATATATGTATGTACAGCAATATACGTATATACATACTTGAATACTAAAAGGCACTAATGCGCATGCGCACACACCAACCCAACCCAGTGCCATGAAGTTGCCAGTCGTTAGCATGTGCCAAGTGAAAAGATCAACAAACACGAAATGAAAACACATTTGCCCGCACTTGAAGTGCATGCGTGTATATGTATGTATGTATAGATAGATGCCTGGAATGCTTTGTGCGAAGCGCGCCGCGCCCAAAAATAACGTGTTATGAAAATTTGAAGTTATTTTAGGCAGACAGATGAGTAGCATTGTCTGAGTTATGTACTTGAAAGCGTGTCTGTTTATTGTTGTTGCTATTGTTGTTTCAACCAAAGTACTTAGAGACACATGTACCGCTAAAGAGATACACACATCACAGTGGATGAGCGCCTCTACACACCCTAGCACAGGCAGGGCTGCTACCCAAAATTAATTCCTACCTAAATTGTTGCCCTTTGTCAAAGAAGGGCCACTCAAGCACCGCGATGCTACTTCCGCTCTGCGCCCACGCCCGCAGTTTTCATTTTGTACAAACACTTTTATTATTGCTGGGCTTGTCGCAGCATTCAATGCCAGACAATGCTTGTCCGTTGCAAGGTCACAGAAGGGAGGGAAATTAATTTCCAATGGGTAATCAAGCACTATGTATATAGTGCCAACAAATAACCGCATAAATTGAACTGTATTCGATGGCTGAGTTGTTTCGTTTGCTGTTGTTGTTGGTGTTGCCTTACACTTTGCGGTGAAAAATGAACTCAAGCGTGCAACGAAAAAGATGTGTATAAAAAAATATTTTCTACTTTTGCACCTGTCATTTTCCGCATTTGATTTTGTAGAACTATTTCTTATTTCTCCAAAAAAATGATACTCGCATTCCGGCAACATGCCACATGCTGCATTGTGTAAAAATATCTGCACTTGTCGCGCAGCTGCTGGCAATTATATAATACGCTTATCTCACTGTCGACTAGCACATATTGTTGTTGTAGCATTTGTTAGATTTGAATGAGATCCTTTGTTTGAAAAAGTTGTGTGTGTGTGTGGCGGTTACGTATGGCTCATATGTCCTCACTGCTGTTACTGACGCCTGCGGCTGTTGACTTACTATTCTTTATGTGAGAGCTGTGTGTGATTGGCGTGCCTTTTGTTTAAATTCCATATATTGTATTTCATAAGTCAGTGTCCTTTTAATTACAAAAATTTAGTTTTAGACAAAACAAACAACTTTTTTATTTTACGCAATTGCTTGCTCAGATATACATTACAGCGCTTCCCAAACTTGTTTCCTTTTGGTAATTATAAATTTTCACCAGTTTCTCTAAAGAGTTCTTCGTGTTGGGGTTGCCATTTTGATTTATCGCAAGTTTTTCTTTTGAGATCACATTTTACGTTAGTTATGTATCATATTTCTACCAGATTTGCACTTCTGCGTCCTTTTTTGCTTAAAACTAAAGTCTGCCAACCATATGTTTTTGGTTTTGATGTGACCACAGAGCTGTATTCAGGTTGTGCTGTTATTGTGATATTTGTTGTTGTTGTAGATACAGAAAAAATCGTCAAATGATTTTGAGTAATCGGCTATAATTCGGATATAGTTCGGATATAATTCGGATATAGTTCGGATGAAATTCGAATATAGTTCGCATATAATTCGGTTATAGTTCGGTTATAATTCGGATATAATTCGGATATAGTTCGCATATATGTAATTCGGTTATAGTTCGGATATAGTTCGCATATAATTCGGTTATAGTTCGGATATAATTCGGTTATAGCTCGCATATAATTCGGTTATAGTTCGGATATAATTCGGTTATAGTTCGCATATAATTTGGTTATAGCTCGGATATAATTCGGGTATAGTTCGGATATAGTTCGCATATAATTCGGTTATAGTTCGGATATAATTCGGATATAGTTCGGGTATAGTTCGGATATAGTTCGCATATAATTCGGTTATAGTTCGGATATAATTCGGATATAGTTCGGATAAAGTTCGTATATAATTCGGTTATAGTTCGGATATAGTTCCGGGTCCGTTTCGGTTATACTGGTAGGCTTGACTTTCGTAGGAATAACTCTTTCGTCAAGAATGTGTTGTGTTAATCAATATATTAATTTTTGTTTAGTTCCAAATTTTTATTCTAAACTTCTATACATACTTAATTATCTTTTGTATTAATAAATCTAACTTTTTAGTTAATGAGTGCTCAAGATTTCCCTTACAATGAAGCGTTGGATGTTTTGAAATACCTGTCATTAAAGAATAGAGAAAGCTGTTGAACCACTTTTTGTTTTTTTCTTTTCCATCGAGTGCCTAATTCTGGAATTCTTGTTGCAACTATCTCTAACTTCTAAAAAAACTTTGTTTTAGCCTATCGGCTTACTATCGTTATCTTGAGGCGAAACATTGCATAGAAACGTCAAAATTATATTTTTTTCTCCACAGTATGATAGTTATGCTTCTACTCTTGATTTTCGTGGACGGAAAATCAATACTTGGACCCTTTTTAATCTTGTTGTTTAAGCCTGAAAGTTAATGAAGCAAAACACACGTTAACTTCGGCTGTACCGAGGCTATAAGCTTCACAGGGTTATTTCTTCTAATAACTATATGTATAACTCAATCTGAAGACGTAACCGGCTAATCGTTTATACAAAGTAAAGTCTTTGTTGATTATTCCTAGCATTTTTTGATATATACCAGCTTCAAGTCGAATGAAGGTTACTTCTTAAGAAAATAGAGCCTTTTTTGAAGATATTAGTCTTGATTTTGATTGGTCAGTTTTTTGGCACCTATGTGTTATAGAGAACCGATATGAACAATTTGTTTGGCGCTGTTTTGGATAATAATCTGACATACTTTTAATGGATTGCAAAAATAGATAATAGTGGTTCGCGAGTTATGTTAAACTACGTTTTTGCCAAAATGTTACAACTAAGCGAAAAAACATCAAGATAAGGAAAAAATTTAAAAGGTCATAAAAAAAACTGACCTAGTACCATCACCCTGACTTGGAATTTCTCACCCCTCAGAAAATAATCCCAAAAATGTTCCACAGTGTTTTCGATGGCTCGACTTCGATTTCGACTGCTAACTGGTGAATGACACGCGTGATGTTTTGCTGGAAGGTCTGATTAGAAGTGGGATTGTCCGCATAGACTTTAAACTTTATATATCTCCACAGGAAAAAGTTTAAAGGTGTGATATCACACAATCTTGGATCGGCCCAAAACGTGAAATTGGGAACGCGGGAAGTGGCGCTGTCTTGTTGAAACCAAATGTCGCCAATATCACGAGCTTCAATTTCAAGCAACAAAGCAACAAATAGACGGTTATGTGCTGTGATAACGGTCGCCATTAACGGTTACATTTTCAGTCGCATCATTTTTCTTCTGAATGAAATGGCAGATCCTGAATCTCTTCAGATTGCTCTTCGAATAAAATGCGTCAATTTAGCTTGTTTACATACCCATTGAGGTAGAAATCGGCCTCATCGCTGAACAAAATTTGGCTCAAAACTTCGGATGTTCTTGGAACTCTTCAAGAGTCCATAGAGCGAAGCAATGTCACATGGGAAGAGACCTCACTTCTTGCACAAGCTATATTTTGTACGTTTCAATTTAATTCTCGACATAAAATGTCGAGTCGTTCCATACGTCAGTCCAAGTTGCGGCAAATGTCATCCCAAAAAATTATTCAACTTTCATTGGTCTTCAGGTTGTTACCTTCAAATGATATTTCTTAACAATGAAATCTTTAATTTTCAATTGATCATTGCAAGAGTCTTTAAAATACGAGACATGGGCATCCTTAATTAAAGAATAATATTCCACATAAATTGTGTTCTCTTTGTGTAAATCCTTCATCTCATCACTACTTGTTGGGATTATTTAAAAAATGGTTACAATATTTCAGACGTCTGCAGTGTCTTCGTTTATTGGAGCAACAACCTCTTACGACTCACTCACGTTAAGTAAAAGACGAAATAAGAGCCAGTGCAGAAACGAAGGGAAACGGAAAGAAAAACTTTAAAACAACGTAAAATTCTATAAAAGCACAAATTAAAACAGCCAACGGCAGTGACAACAACAACGACAAAAACAGCGACAAAATTGTTGGCAACAGCACGACCGGAAGCTAACTACGTGATACAGAAGTAAAAGCAGCAATAACAACAGTAAAAATTATAGTTTTTCAACAAATTTTTGTTTAAATAATTTTTATTTTTGTTGTAACTTGTGCTTGCGTAAGTTTAAAATGCAGCGTTTTCAGCTGAATTTTCGTTTTTTTTCTGTGAAAAGTGCAAAACTTACGAAAGCAAAAGTGACAAGGGGTTAGTGCAGTGACTGACAAACAACAAAAACAAAGCACGTTATGAAAAAGTTCACTTTCCGTTGCCGGAGCAATATGAATATGTAACGGTAGGCGCTTGTTGTGCTTGTGCATGCGTGTGTGTGTGTGTGGAGTGCAATTCAGCAATTCTTTCAAGTATAAAATGCAGAATTTCGCTTAAACCGAAGTAAAATGAAACGGCAAACAGCACAAACTTGTGCAAATACTCATCTGTGTGTGCGAATTAAAAGTTGCCGCTAAGAAAGCCAAAAAAGCAGCAAGCACTTGCGAGCAGTAATAAAAAGACAGCAAAAGTGTGCAAAAGAATACTTGCAACTGTTGCAAGTTGTGCCAAACCAGGCAAAATAAGTTTGTTTTTGTCAAAAGTTGCACGCTGCCTAGACAGTTATGGTATAAGCTTCAAAGGTTTATGCTGGAGTTTGCCTTGATAAAGGGAAATTATGGGTGGCAGCGTCAGATGAAGTTTTCGAAGTGAAACTTACTTAGTCCTTAAGCGTTTTTATGCGAAGTGGAGAGAGGGTGATGTGAAATTGTAGACGCAGGCGGGTATAAACCATTTTGAGAGTAGTAAGGTGTATGTAAAGTGAGCTGTAGTTCGGTAGAGGAGCTTTAAAGGGAAAATTACATAGAAAAGCGTGAAGAAATTGCTGTGACAATTAAAACGTCAGTTGAAGACTTACTATTCTATCTTGGCACGATAATAATAATTTTGTTCTAACTTTAGTCATGGAGATCATTTTCATCGTAGATTCGTTAAAACTTCAGAAATGCAGAAAAAATTGAAAGCAGAGCTTTTTAAAGTGAGCTTTCATGCAGTCATAATTTTTGTTTACTTCCCGCTATTACGCGTAAGTCCATGATTCATCACTTGTCACGATGCCATAGAAGCACAGCTACCGTATTACTTAACATTTCTCTCAACCATAGTCTACACAAGCCTGTTTTGCAGCGATTGGCATCTTGTGTGAAAACCAACATGATCAAAGTTGTTTTTTATAGTCAAATGTTCATGCAATATTGAATGTTTGCTCGCCTCACTAATGCCTATAGTTGTCTCAATCTCGCGATGGGTCACATGACCATCTTGTAATAACAGTTTCCAGAAACAAAAACTGATTTTGGGTGATCTTACCGAAATTCGTCTTGAAATTATATGCGACCTCGATTGAATTCGTAATACTATTGGTAAAACCTGGTCCTTGATGGATCTTCATCGCCAAAAGTTGAATTTAGTTCATCGAAGCACTGTTGCTGAGTTAATCCTCATCGAAAATTGTAAAAAATAATCGCGCGAAAAATTCCATTCTTTGCTGAGATGAATATTTTAAGTTACTGTAAACAACATAAAGAAATGTTCTGAGTATGCATAACATCAAAAATGTCAAGTTTTACTATAAAGTTGTGAGACACCAGATTTCTACAATAGGGTAGCCAAAGTTCGAAATATGAAATGAAACAAACATATAATACAGAACAGGGTATACAACAGACCTTATGTTTTTAGGTGAGTACCTGCCTCAACCCACGGTGCTTAAAAACACATAGATCAAAACAAAGCGTTAATCAACGGACCAATAATACAACCAAATGGTCATGTGGAAGGGTCACTTTTTTCACCTTGGTTGGGTTGGAAGTCGACCTAAAACCTTTGCCGTGCTGTGGGTCCGGCACCCGGCCGCAGTGCGATTTCACACTGAACTGAATTTTCAATGCTACCTTTTCTTTAAGTTTTAACCACAGCCACCACGAATCTCTCCAAAGGGCCATACCCAATGAGCAGATTGGAGCGAACTCTAAGGGTTAACTGCTCCCCGTGGTACCAGATTCAAGTCTCCGGTCAGACCTTGTAGCTTTTGCCACTAGCAGTTGAGTACCCTTCAAACTCAATGACTGGTGTGATATTTGTCGCTTGGACTTCAAATGTCTTTTGATTAGAAGGAATCTCATTCAAAGTCTATAATATCAGTTCAAGTTGAGTATTATAGCACTATTTCTGACAACGTTGAAATTTCGAGGCAAGCCAAATAACAAACATACATTCTGTCAAATAAGTACCCGGAAATTCTCATTTTAAATTTTCTCGTTGAGAATATTTCAAATTTTTTTCCCAGGTTGGCACAACTGGCAGCCACTATTCTGTCAATTTTTATTGCTATGTGTCACTTAGTTTGTTTAAGGCGTCATTAGGAACAAGTCAACCTGGTTTGTGCGTTGCCGTTTTTACTACGGATAAAAATATTGAACCAAGAGTTTGTGTGAAATTTTGTGTTTCAAACGAAATTTCTTGTGCCAAAACGTTTGAAATATTGAAAAAAACATTTGGTGATTCAACCATGTCGAAAACTCAAGTTTACGATAGGTATAAATCGTTCAAAGAGGGGCGAGAAGAAGAAAGCGCGGCAAAAATGAGCCGAAACCGAAAAAACCGTGCCAAAGCAAATCGAAAATCAAGGTGATGCTGGCCGTTTTCTTCGATATTTGTGGTGTTGTTCATTCGGAATTCTTACCGGAGGGCAAAACCGTCAATAAAGAATTTTATCTTGGCGTTATAAAGCGTTTGAGAGAGAATTTCCGTCGCAAAAGACCAGATTTGTGGCGGAACAACAGTTGGATTTTGCACCACGATAATGCACCAGTGTACAAAGCGATCATTGTGAGCGAGTTTTTGAACAAAAATTTAACAAATATCATCGAACAACCACCGTACTCTCAAGATATGGCCCCGTGTGACTTTTTCCTGTTTCCAAAACTCAAATTTCCACTTCGTGGAACCCGTTTTGAGAGCATTGAAGACATCAAAACTAATTCGCAACGAGAACTGAAGGCCATCCCGGAATATAGCTTTAAAAAGTGTTTCGATGATTGGATTGTTCGTTGGAAGAAGTGTATTGCCTCAGAAGGGGCCTTTTTGAAGGGGATATAATAAATTTAGATGATTGATAAGTAGTTAGTGTTTTATTTCAAATTTCCGGGTACTTATTTGACAGAATGTAGAGTACACGGATATGGATTTTAGTCGCCTCTTACGACAGGCATACCTTACCGCGGGCAAATTCCACCTCCTCATCGCTGGGGGAGCAGAACAGGGTATATGAAGTTTGCCGCGAAGATTGTTTTACCCAGGGATCCTATAAAGTAAATATCGAAAAGAATGATATCGATTCAAAATTTTTCACACGTTTTTTTCTCGGCAAGAAGCTGATCATATGTTGGAACTGCCAATAACGTACGTAACGGTTGTAAAAAGCAACACCACAATCTCTGGCGAAGTTGTTCAGTTCGGGGCACTATAGCATATAGTTGTCTTACAAACTTATATCTCAAAATCAATATACAAATCTTTTTATACCCTTTTATGCTATAAGAAATGGACCTGTGGAGGGTATATTTTATTGTTAGGTATTTTATAACTAATGAAATTGAGTTTGGCATATCGGAACTCGCTTAATTTCTCGGATCCTTGCTTTTTGTGCCATAAAATTTGAAAATATTGAGCCTAGAATTTCTCAGTAGCATAGAATTCAAAATTTTTTCTATTCTAACATTTTCTAGGTACTTACAAATAACCGTTAACTTACTGGAAGCCTTCAAAATAAAAACTATATATTTTCAATTGAATGCTATCCGGCTGTCATAGTTTATTAGTCACAAATAGAAATTTTCTATTCTGCTGTGAGAATCTTCCATTCAACTTCAATTCATTCCGCTCCATTTATCGCTCTGCTACTCTCTAAATTTCTTTGTAAAATTAAAAACTATTAAATATTTGTAGCTTTCAACTTCTTTTGTTTTACACGCATGCGCCGAAACTGTTGCTATCAGAAAGCTAAATTATTATTCGCATAAAACGGGTGTGGCGAATCAATTCGTCGCATATTTCACGGTTTAAAATGGTGTGATAAATTTTAGAACTGTTAAAAGGAAAGCAGAAGAAGTGACTGAAAATCGAACTGAAATACTGAATGCTAAGCTTAAATGAAAAAGCTAGAGAAATATGATCAATGGTTGCCGCAAACCTCAATAACAGAGCACCAAAATGTTTCATACTTATTTCTTTCACTTATTAATTTGCATAAAGCATGAAAAGGTGGTCCAAGATATTTTTCAAAATCATTTTAGTTTAATTAATAATAAAAACCACGCACTTGATTAATGAAAACAAAGCTGTTGCTGCCCTTCCTACTCTCAATTCAACTGCCATTTCAACTCAACTCACCATAACCTTGATTTTCAATATCATTGTGGATTCTCTCATAATTAACTGCGGAGACCAATATGAGCACTGCATTCCCAAGAAGATAAACTGATTATAAAATAGCAATGTCTCAGGCATTAAAATGCGTTGCTGCGACTGGCGTTCCCATTAATTTTTGTTTCTTTATATACATATCTACTTTGCGACTACAACTTTTTTATTAAAGCGACAGTGACACTTCAAGGCGAAGCAAGAAACTCATAATTAATAATGAGCTTTGAAAGTTTCTGGCCGAACAGCGATGATTGATCATGTCGTTATGTAGTTGTGTTGGAATTTGTGTGGAATGGGTGTCGTTGGGTTTTGTGGGGTTTAATAGAGACTTGATATCTAACTCATTTAATCTCTTGAACTGCGAAGCTCCTCGATATTTAAGTTCCAGACAATGCTCTCATGCCTAAATTAGGTTAGGTAAGTTAAAGGGCTGATCTCTTAGCATTGCGGGGAGATCACATTTCTATTATGTACAGCCCTTTGCGCTGCCAAACGAAAAACTCCTGTAGTGTTTTAACATTTCCCTGGCAAAAGCGGGACTTTTGAAGAGGAAGTGTTGCGAGGATACTCTCATGTTTATTTCCATGCTCCATCTACATCACTAATAATGTCCATATGCCTCACATGTAATGCCATTAAATTATGACTTGTGATTAGGTCAACAAGCGTTTTTCAGTCTTTTCGAGATCGTGTGAGTATAGAGCAAGCGTGTTTTCCCTCTGCTTTCTTGCACATAAACTTGGAGATCGTGCATGCCGCTAAGGCATTCCATCTAACTCTGATCCATCTGTCAGCCCTTTCGGAAGTTTCTTTGTGAATGTTCTTAGCGACTTAAGTACTTCCTAAACTGCTTCAGTAGCCAAGCGGATGGCAGTTTTCGTAATCTCTATCAGCTATTTCGTTTCCCGAAACGCCTTTGTTGCTTGGATTCCGGTATATATATCCACTTTTCGGCAGCCACTATCCACTAATTTACTGGCTCCTTCTTTCTAAGCACATTCTCTGCGATGAGAGATTACTGCTTTCATTGCCGCTTGTATATCGACGTATATATTAATGTTCTTTATGTCGTCTTCTGCGTTATTAGCTACCTCCTGGAGCATATTGCAGTTGTACGGCGACTTGAAGGGTCGCCTGAGATGTAGCTCCTCGCAAGAGATCCCCGTGCGCACTTCTCCAGTCATTTTTGCTACATTCGTTGTATGTTGAAAGTTCCGCTATGTTACAGAAGTGTTTTGGGGACTTTATCACGAATAAGGCATTCAGTGAAGGCCATGAAGTCATCGAAAACTTGCCTTATGCGCGACGTCCATCCACATCAGTTAATGACGATAACATCGAAAAAGTTAAAAAAGCACGGTTTGAAAATCGTCGTGTGCAGAGTGCAGAGCGCAGAGTGTCTAAACACCTTCTATAGATCAGCTCAACATATTTTGGACATGACGTGAGTCAATGCGAGTCGTAACAAAAACTTGAATCTTGAATCAACGTATCGAGGATTGTAGATTCATTAAACTTATGATTATTTGTGAGCAGATGTGACGTCGAAATGAGCCAAAAGCAAAAAAATCTGATCATAATTATATTGGCCTAAAATGAGTCTATTTTGAAGGCAAGGTTAGGATGGCGTAGGTTATGAGGTCGATCCTATTGGGGATCTCTCCTAAAACTCTTGAATATTTCATCAGTCTTGCAAAGGCTGGACAAGGAGTAGAAAATGCCTTGATGATTCGACCTCACGTTCCGCTATACAATTTTAACGACTTGCGTCCGCTAAGTATTTTGAAGACCGTAACAACGGTTTGTATTAAAATATTAATAAAAAAATGTAGTCCGGGTCAAATTTGATCAGATGATAAAACCATGAAAAGTATTAAAAAACCTGAATCGCCATAAATTGTATAATTTATTCCAAAACGCAGCTTCTGAACCGGCATTTCCGTGGCTTATTTTAAATATGGCTTGCTAATAGATTAATAGACATCTTTTCTCCCTAATATTGCGCCAAAATTCTGCCTTTTTCCAAGGCGTAAATGCAATCCAGAATTCTGTGAAACTGATTAAATCCACAGTTGCTTTGCTGTCACAGCTAATCACACAACACATCACTCAATAGCACTCTTCTGCTGTCACCACAGAAGAAACTTTACTCTACACATGCAAGGGCCTATTGGCTGGCATTCTAATGGGTTGAGCCGTTTGTGTAAATGAAACGCTTTCGCTGCTCAACCGCAACGACCGCGCACTAAGCGTGGCGACGCGTCGCTTCGCATAAGTGGTGCCGTCTATGCGCGCATTGCCGCGCATGCGTAACAATGTGTTGGGCTGTCGGTGCGCCGCTGGCCGGCCCGCATGTCTTTCAACTCACTTCAATTCAATTATGCGGTGAGTGAGTTCAGTTAAGTTGAGCTGTCATGCTTTGTTTACCATACTACTTGATGCTTTCAGCCCGCATTTGCCGTTTGTCTTGTGCTGTGATTCTTACAATTTGTTGACCCTTCAGCGCGGCGTCCATAGCGCTAAGCATAATTCAGTGCACGCTTGCGCGCATGTGCGCCTCGTAAGCATGTGTGTGTGTGTGTGCGCTAATAAATACAATGGCACAAAAGCATGTTTATCACATGACTTTTGTTGTTATTTGTGCGCGTATTTTTGTTGTTGCGTTTTGCTTATTTGTAGCTTGCTCGTGTGTGTTTGTTGGTTTTATAGCCTCACTTTATTAGATTTTTTGTGTATTTATTGTTGCTGTTGTCTTCACTGCCCGCAATATTTTTACATGTATCTCAATTTAGTTATTTTTTGTTGTTGTTGTGTATTTTTTCGTCAGTTGACGATTTTACGCTAACCACGGCTATCCATGACGACGCCGAGTTCTTAAAAGTTGTTATTAAATTTAATGACTGCACGTTTAGTTACAAAAACAACAACAACATGCACATTAAGTGAACTTGTGCTTGCCTCTGATTGACTTGTCGTGCCTTTCCTACCATTTTCTCTGCTTTATTTCGTTGCCACAGCTAAGCCTCAAAACCGTTGCGACATGTTCAACTGCGTAAGCTTCTCCACTTTTTGTTTGTTCCCAAGCCACTACCACTTTGTTGCGATCCGTTGTTATTAGATGACGACTTTGTGGCATTTAGTGAAATATAAACGGGAATTAAGGTTGGCATTTTGCTCGCATTGCCAAGTGAGTTGCAAAATTAAACTCACAAATCCGCCACAGAATGCGAAGCACTGTTAGTGGCTCGTCTTCAGTGTTTTCAATTAATTTTTTTGTTTTTGCTTTCTTGTGTTGGAGTTTGTCATTTCGAGGTGGGCCATTCGTGACTTCGCCGCATTAGCCTCTATTGTAACCAGTTTGTCTGCAGAGTTAGCTTCTCTGTTCGTCAAATATAATTCACAATGCATTATTTTCTAAGCGTTGTAGTTGTTGTTGTTGTTGCAGGCACCGCGTTTTATTATTTGTCGCTACTTTTTAATGACATTTAATAATATATGTGTGTGTCACTGGCACTTTTACTAGTATTTGTTGGTGTGCGCCGGCGCTGTGAGGTGTTGAATGTAAATGACCGGAAATTTTTATGGGAGCTTTAGTTATAAATAGCTGAATGAGCGGATTTAAAGGGTAAAAAAAATAATATTAAAAGAGTAAACGTTAAAATTTAACTGAGAAAATTTAATGAAATTACCGCAAAAAAGAACAAAAAAGAACAACATTCGAAACCAGTGTAGAGCAATACTATGATTGTGAGCGAGTCGAGATCAGTTTCCAATACTTTTTGAATAATTCCTCACGGTTCTTGTGTAGTTAGTCTGTTGGGACGTTTTTGACTTATTTAAAGAACTAAGTAAGATTTACTTACCATCTAGTATCTGCAAAAACTCTCTTGATTTAATAAGTAAATTAGTTTTGACTTGAGGTCTCCCAAGATATTCCTTATACAAAACTTAAGAATAAAGAGTTTCTACCTGTAAACAATATTAATTTACTTTAAAGGGTATTCTAGTTGAAAGGCATATATTTTAGGTAAATTTTGAAGCGTCGTAAAAAAGCCAATTCAAATTTTTACTTGGATTTTTTTTTACTGAATTAACATTATAAAAATACAGGAAAAAATTCAAAATTGAGCAGCTGATAAAGTGGGGGATCTCAAAATATTGACATGTGACCATATTAACGATTTCAAACCTCCTAGCCATATAAAACCAAAAATCAATATTAATCAAGCATAAGTCACAATGCCTGATTTTACGGAAAAGTTATGATTTTACTCACAAAATGGCGACTGCCTGATAACAAAATTTACCACTTTTTTGGCTGTTTTGAATTTTTTAAAAATAATAAAAATTGAAATCGGGGAATATTGATAGATTCAGACATAAACAAGTCTATAAAGAACACACTCTAAAAATCTCAAGTAAATCGCTCGAACAGAACTTGAGAAATCATGTGTATAATTTCGAATAAGACAATTTCGAAAGAACGCATTTAGAGTTTCACATAAAGGTTTTCGCGTACCTACATTGGGCTTGCTTGGCTTTGATAAAAAAAAAATAATTTTTTGCGTTTCACTTTTCATATCGGGCATTTCTGCTCTCCTTTGAGGGGCGCGAATCTTGGAGCGGTTGTTGTTGTTATTGTAGCGGCAGAATTCAGCCAATTTGACAGTTCTTGGTCTTATAAAAGATCCGGTTTGGTTCCGGTTACGTAGATCCGACTGTCGTGGAACTCAGCTCACGACCAAACTTTTTTCGTGAAAAGGTTTACACTTCAGTGTTTCTTCCTGATTTCTATCATTATCTGACAAATATGTAAGTCTAAAAAGATTGATATTGATAAGATAAGATAAGATTGCGATAAATTTCAAGTCGATTGGTCAATTCCATTCCATTCATTTACTTTTGCCATCTGTTGTGGAATTGCTTTATGCAGAAATCAGTTTTGAGATACAAAGTTTATCTTGACCTGGATTGATGTACCAGATAAACTATTTCTCAGCACCCGATTACCTTTAGTTTTTGTATTTTTGACCTGATGACTGATTAATTGAGGATGGAAATACAAATTCAATATAAAAATTACCTCGGCACTAACGACTGAGAGCTGGAACTCGTGTCATATTATTATCGATTTCGTCACTTTTATCAATGGCTGAGGTGAATTGAAATATATAAGAGATACTTTTGAATCCAGAAGTCATTATTGCTATTAGCCGTGCCTCCTTGAAAAGGCGAATCACTCTACTCTCTCTCATGGCTGTATTATATTTACGTTACACATTTGTATGGTGCCTCTGCAATACTCTCGATGAAAAAAAGATTGAAGTAATCACTGAAATATAGCTTCAGCGAAATTTGTCTTGTTATTATATGAATATATTTAGGTATTTGTAATGCATGTTCTCTCCAAATAAATACTTGCTACTGTTCTCTGAAGTATTGTTTCGAGTAAGGTGTTTCTCGCGATTTTAAAAGCTTGATCTTCAAAATGGTTTTCGCAGGTTTATTTTTCTTGAGAATCAGCGACGTATGGATCATAGCGATCAGTGAAATTCAGCCTTCCCAGCTTGTCAAACTTTGCACTGAAAACGTCAAACTATCACTAGCAACTTTAGCAATTGTCAAACCCAGAAATTGTTAGTGCAACCCTTGTATTAATAATACTATTATAATCTCGTGCACAGTAATTATAATTACATGAATGTTGTGAGAAAGTCGGAAATCATTTAAATTAGTTACAGCCACTAGTTTTAGATAAAAAGTGCTTTACTTTAAAACGACTTTACTTTCAAAAGCTCTTGCAACATTTGCTTGAAATCGGCGAAATCCGTTATAATTACCGTTGCGAATGCATTTTAATGCTTTCCTTAAATAATATTTGCAAGAAAGTAGTTTAATAATACTTTTAAATGAAGGAAACGCTTCATTTCCTACAAAACCTCAACAGAGTTTTTACATTTTACATAAACCAGACTCAGTTAAATACGGCTTTTTATGCTAACTTTCAAGTTTCCCAGCGTTCACAAATTCGCATTTTGCTTTTACACAATAATTACGGTTAAACCTTTTCACATTTGCAATTATGTTCAGAGTGTTTGCAAATTTATTTATTTCGACATGAAGCGCTGCAACTTTATGTGGCAAAAAGTGTGAGTTATGGGCACTTCATATGCAACTCAGAGTGGAGTGAAAGTGTTGGGTTTGCTATTGAAGTAACCAAGTGGTAGTTGTCCGTCTGGTAATCAAGTATTTGAAAATATTTGCTAATGTACTTTAAAAACTAAAAAGAGGTTAACTTCGGTTGGATCGAAGCTTTCATACCCTTCACAGGTGATTCGATTTGAACAATTTCTTCGGAAGTTATAGCTTGAACAATAATTCGTACTAAAACTAAATTTTGTGTAGATATCTCGTAAAAAAAGTTTTTCATACAAGAACTTGATATGAATTGGTCAGTTCGCAAAGTCGCTATATGCTCTAGAGGACCGATATCGGCGATTTCGACAAGGGGGCAGTTTCCTAAGGGAAAATGATGTTTTATATCGATATCTCATAAGCTGAGGGACTAATCCGCTAATATACGTAGAGACAAAAGGACGGACGGACATGGCGAAATCGACTCAGCCCATCACGATGATCAGTTATGTACAAGTAAAGCGTGATCCATTTCGAGGTTCCTTACTTTTTTCAAGAAAAACACACAAAGTTGAAATTTAATTGGGAATGTCTATTCGAAAGAATATTTTTGACATTTATTTTTTCAAGATTATCTCTTTCAAATGTAGTCCGCGGTTATCTCTCAGTTGGTCCATTCGTTAAGTCCAATTTTCGTTGACTCGTTCGAGTACTTCGACTGATAACTGGCGAATGACACGCATAATATTTTGTTCCAAGGCCTGAATCGAAGGAGGATTGTCTGCAAAGACTTTAGACTTTGTATTGTATATCCCCACAAGAAAAAGTCCAACGGTGTAATATCACATCCAAATGTCGCTGAAACCACGAGCTTCAATTTCAGTTATCAAATAGTAACTTATCATGGGGCGATAACAGTTGCCTCTGATTACGTCTGAGTTTTGTAAAAATATGGATCGAGGATTCCGCCGGCCCACAAGCCACACCAAACCGAAATTTTTTTCTGGATGAAGTCGCTGCTTTTGAACTTTTTCAGATTGCCCTTTACATACCCACGGGACAGAAATGTTCCTCATCGCTGAACAAAATTTGGCTCAAAAACGTCGAATCTTCCTGGAACTTTTCAAGAGACCATGGAGCAAAGAAATGTCGCTTGGGAAGGTCGAGGGCCTTCAGTTCTTGCGCAAGCTATATTTTGTACTCTTTCAATTTAAGATCTTGGCATAAAATATGCAAAGTCCTTCCATGCGTCAGACCGAGTTGCTGCAAACGGCGCCGAATCGAGTCTCCACGGTCTTCGTGTATACTCTCAGCTACGGCTGCTATATTTTTCTCACTGCGTGCTGGTCGTGGCCTATTAGGTCGAATATTATCCAATAATGAATGTTGGATATCAAGATGGGTGATGATGTTGCGAATGCAAGGTGCGTTCCAAAGTAAATAGGGCTTAAAAAAAAAAAAACAACACAAACTTGTAGTACGCTCAGTAGGCCGATTATGTTGAGTGGAGTACGCGAAACATATTCTTTAGAGAACGTGGATTTTCGTAAGAAAGTTGAACGGTTTGTAAAGGCGTAAGTCCTTCCATGATGAAATGTCAAACAATACTGAACGAAAATAACATTACAGCTTGACACGACTCATGCGTGATCTGTCAAAAAAAAGGCTATTGAAAGAAGTACCTTACCCGTTACATACTTTATATGGTCTCCAATGATTTCTTCTGGTTATTAAAAATTATGTGGCACACTTAATATATACCGTTCAGGATATACAAATAACAGTAAACATGTGAGTGGACATTGCTGATATCTGATGAATATTCACACACCCATAAAACACCGGATATTTGAGGTTTCCTGCGCGATATGAAAATTGAGTTGTGTCCATGTGTCTCTCCCTCTTTGTGTGTGTCAGCTTAATTACCTGCTAATAAACGCCAGCTGCCTGCGGCATTTGCACTCCTTGAGCACTGCATCTACACTGCGACAGTTAATTATGTGAACTTTGTTGGTCCACAAAATAATAGACTCGATGAGCGAGCGCTGCAGCTGGCGCTTAATTGCCCAACATCGTGAGCTTCAACTGGAGCTCAGTCGATATGATTTCGTTGAAGTCACTTAAATCAAAAGTACTAAGTGGATTGTATAAGCAAATAGTATTTTATTTATTGCAAGTGGTCGGCTACTTAAGCTCACTCGCAGTACAGTTATAAATTTATTTATGTCTTCTTCGTCGTGTCCACATCGAGTCGAACAAAAGCACACCGCATTCGAATTGTTGCTTGACCCAATAACACATTTTCACTGCAGTTTATTTTCAACGCTCAGTTCTTGACTCATCTCCCTGCTCATCCCAATTTCCAGCGCTTTTCTTTGCGTCTTCTTCCTTTGCCTGATTTCCGCCCCGCGCGCCGGCGGCAGCTCTTTTGTGGTATTTTACATGCAACCCGAATTAGAACCGCAAGCACTGACTGACTGTCTACAAAACGAAATTTGCGGAATGATTTAATTAAGTGAAAACAAAGTGGCACAAAAGAAGCAACTCCCTTCAACCCCACCGTTTCCCCAACACAGTACAAAGTCGATGTCTGATGTGTCCCACTCCAGGGCCAAGTGAGCGTGTGAACTGCGCGGACTGTGTCGTTGAGTGCGCTAGCATTTTTCACATGGTCAAAAAGTGTAGTCGGAAGATTTAAGTGGGTCGCATGTACACTTTCGTTGCGGTTGCTTGTCTTGTTGTTGTTGCTTGTTTTGGTGTGTGTTGCTCGTCTTGTTGTTAGTGCTGGTCTTGTTGTTGTTGCTGTGTGTCAGTGAAGCGCAGCGAGTTCCCTTTCATTGTCACAGTGTGATGTGGGTGAAGTGTAGAGAGTGCGCTTATCTCCCCCCTCTTGTGTGGGGAGATGCTTGCAAAATAGTTGCACACAAGCTAGTCTGTGTCTTTTTGTATTGTTGGTTGCTCGGACGCTGATTTAAATAGCTGCAAGTGCTGGCAATGGCTTATACTCTGTGCGCCCGAGCTAATGTATTGACCAATTTTCTACTAAATTGCTTAATTGTATGAAATTATCAGAATTAAAGAATTTTCCAGTAATTTTGCATTTGATGAAAACTACAAAATTAAGTTAATTTAACGCTAATAGACAGTTAGTTGATTATCTGGTAACTTCTTTGGTATCAAAGGAGAGATTTTGAAACCAAAGCAATATTTTTTTGGGTTCACTACTAAGAAGTTCCAATTGAACGCATTGTTTTTTAATAAAGCGCCTTCTGGTTTATTGCAAGTGAGAGCGATTTTTTAGGATCGCCTTGGACCTTGCATTTGCTGTAATAAAACAGGTACAGAGAAATGTTGCTTGGTCTATGAAAACTATTAAACATTATCGTGTAACTCGTTGATATTTAACCTCAAAAAGTGTTCGAAACGAAGCATTACATTGCCGAAGGTCGCCTTCGCATGTTGGACGTCAATCTGGAGTCTTTCAGATTCGTATCCAGAAGAGCTAGATCAGCGACCACGTCGTGCTCGACACGCACTTCCTCAAACAGCTGTTGAAGACTGAGGTCGAAGTCGCCAATTGACGAATCGGCCCCCAGAAATCGCTATGTTCGTCAGACCCGGGCCGTTCTCCATGGTCGTTTGACCATCTCCATCCAGCGTGTGTATCCTAAGACCATCGCCTCGAAACCATAGCTTATGGCTTCCTTGTTTATGGAGATAATCTTGTTTTTCAATGAAATTTGGCAGCACTATTGAAAGTATATCCTTATATATGTATTTAAGAAGAAGAAGAAGATTAAATTCGTCAGTTTTTTTAACTGGGCTGTTATTTAAAAATAGAAAAAGTTAAACTATAGTTTATGAAAGATTTATAAAGTTGAGTTAGTTGTTCACTTTTGTGTCTATCGTTCCTAACCCTAATTTTACAAAATTTCGCTTAACTTCGACTTAAACTGTGAGCAGACAATTTCACGTTTTGGGCCGTTCGATTGACCACCAAGATCGTGTGATATCATACCGTTAGACTCTTTCCCGTGAAGATATGTAAAGTCTAAAGTCTATGCGGACAATCCCGCTTTGGTTCAGGCCTTGGAACGAAACATCATGCTAGTCATTCGCCAGTTAATAGCATAGTACTCGAACGAGTCATCGAAAATTGAACTCAGCGGATGAACCATCTGAGACGTAGTTTCTGTGGTTTTTCTTTAAGAAAAAAATAGGAATTTTGCGAGAAGCTTATAGCTATATCTTCATCTTCATACATATGTGGTAGTCTTCAAAATCAGGACCGTTTCTGCAGGTTAGAAGAGTCCAAAGATGGTAGGTCAATCTGGTCATGGGAGTTTATTTTAACGCTGAAATTTTTTGTATATATACACATAAGTATATATGTACTACTATACCGCTATCTATAATAAATAAGCAGATTTGCTTCAAATTTTTTGCTCTGCCTCTCAAAGTCAGTTCAGGGCCCCTGCAGCTCTACGAAACACTTGCCGCAGTCATTATCACAGCGTTTATTTGCACTCACAGACATTTTTTCACACAATTTAATTTTTAATTTGTACGTCTCGTTCGTGGTCTCCTGCGTGGTCTGTGGCCGCGCAACAAGGCAGCCAAGCGGAATGGAAATGCCCGACTATTCCACTTATGAAGACGCCACAAAAGGGTGTGGCGTTGAGCACACGGCGCGCTGACCACTTGTGGGACAGCCGCAGTGGTCAATGTGACTCGTTGTGGCAGCAGCTTGTGGTGGCAATTGAATTAGGCGAGATTGGATTGGACGGTGGAGCGGGGTGAGTGAGTGAGTGTTGTAGATGTATCGAGTGAATCGGAGGAAGCAATTAACATTAAAAAAGTTGTAGATATCTGTATGTATGAGTGCATTTGAATTTATTGGACAAGTGGCGGCGTCGCGATTACGATGATTCCGACTGCGGCAACAATTTAAATGTTTATTTAATTTATATAAGTATGCATATTAGATGTAGTTAATTAATGTAATGCGTAAAGAGCTACCTTTACTACAGTTTCGCTCATTAAAAATGCAGTAATACCCTCATTTTCCAGCCGTTGTGGATTTTGAAAAAAGTTTGACAGCATTTTTGTTTTTGTTTTTAAACACATACGCAGTTATATACACAAATATATATATATCTACGTATATGTGTATATGCTTGTGTAGTATATTGACATTCACACACACCTGCTTTGCGTTGCTTATACGTAATAATTTCCTTGATTTTCTGCTTTTTAATGAATTCGTGGCCGCTTTTAATTTGCTGACCTGCGCCTTTTGACTTTCGGCTTTTCACTTCTAACTTTCTTCTCTGCATTTAATTACTAATTTATATGCGTTAATCACCTGCCGTGGTCCCCACGATATGTTGTTGCCTCAACGCTTTGTTGCCCGTGGCCAGCTGGGCTGCGTTACCTGCAAGCTTTGATTTGCTTGTTGAGGTGCCACATCCGCTTCGCTGGTCGGCCTGCTGTGGTTTCGCCGCTGGCAGTGCTTTCTTTGGACACACACATACACATGAGTGCGTTGCTAATTAAGCAGAGCAGAGCTATGGAATATGCTGACTAAATATTTGCTGAAATCATGTTAAAATGTATGTGGTGTTCTATCTTGGTCCAGTAGTACTGGTTTAGTTGGAACATGTTTCCGTCGAATGGTCATTCCAATCTAGAGCGTGTGAGAGTTACAGTTATTCTTTTTTGCGATCTTTTGTAGTCATAAACGGTGTGGTGCATAAGCTTAAAGGTTGATTTGAGCATGAAATGTGAAATTTTTAGCATTTCCGCGATATTCAAGTGTACAAATTATTATATATGTACTTCTATACGAGGGCTGCTATATATATTTCTGGCCTAATAATGAAAATAGGAATATTTATCAACGAAAATGGTCTTATTGTTTTTCAAAATATTCTCCATCAAGATTTATGCAATTTTGCATGCGCTCAAACCAATATTCCAAGCACTTCTGGCGACGAAAATCGTTGACCACGCATTATTTTCTTGATGTGTGGGAATAAAAAGAAGTCATTGGGTGCCAAGTCAGGGCTGTACGGCGGATGACCCATCAATTCGACGTTTTGGCCGGTCAAAAAGGCGCTGGTTTGAGCCGATGTGTGAGAGCTCGCATTGTCATGGTGCACAATGATTCGTCTTCTCTTGTTCGTTTTTCGAATTACTCCGAAGACTTTAAGCAAACAAATGGTGGTGTACCACTCAGAATTGACCGTCCTACGTTGCTCAAGCGGAACAGTCGCACATGACCAGTTTTGCCGAAGAAACAGGCGACCATTTGCTTCGAAGTGCTTCTTCCACGAACAACTTTCGTTGAATTTGGCTCGTCTTGGAAAACCCACACGGTCGATTGCTGTTTTGTTTCGGGCTCATACGCATAGATCCATGATTCGTCACCTGTGACGATCTTATAAACGTCGTTTGAAGCACCGCGATCGTATATTTTCAGCATTTCTTTACACCAATCCACACGAGCCTTTTGTTTGAGCGATTGTCAAATTGTGCGGGATCCAATGAGAACAAACCTTTTTTACGGCCAGGTGTTCATGCAATATCGAATGTATGCTGGTGGGAGAAATGCATAGGCATGCCTCTATCTGAAGCTATGTTACATGACGGTCTTGCATTATCAGTTCACGTACGGCATCGATGTTTTCTGGCACAACGGCTGTTTTTGGACGACCTTCACGGAATTCGTCTTTGAGCGAGCGTCGGCCACGATTGAATTCGTTGTACCAGTTTTTCACAGTGTTATAGGATGGTGCTTCATAGCCATACAAAGATTTTAGTTCATCGATGGTTATATGTATCACCGAAAACTAAACGAGATAGATATAGGTATAAATGTACTACTGTGATCAAATTTGAAAGGAGTATTTTGTCCATTTCATCTCCTTGAAAGTTATTCCCTCCCGCAGCAATATACTTATGCCACCGATTTTACCAGTCATCATAGCACTTGGAAAAGTCCTCCGTCGTGATGGCCATCAGAGCCTTCTTCGATTCAGCTTTTATATGCTCAATTGAGTCGAAATGGTGGCCTTGGAGTGGTCATGTGAATTTGCTGAATAGCCAGAAGTTACACGAAGGTAAATCAGGCGGGTGTGTGGTAGCGGCACGATATTAGTGGAAAATGTAGCGAAATGATCACGAATAACCAGTGCAGTATGAGATGGTGCATTATCGAAATTCTGTGTTCAATAAATTCAAACATAGTAAAAATCGAAGAATTCACTTTCAGAGCCTCACAAAACGACGCATATCTCAAATACAAATGAATATTTTCATGTGAAATTTAGCATAGATGTCACTAACAGTATTACCAATTTACAGAAAAAAATTTACCGATTCGAAAAACACGGCAAGTATAAATTAAAAATTCAATTTGATCAATATACATAGTACATGTTAATGATCAGGATGACGAGACGAGTTGAAATCCGGGTGACTTTCCGTCTGTCCGTCCGTCCGTGCAAGCTGTAATTTGAGTAAAAATTGAGATATCTTGATGAAAATTAGTATGCGATTTCCTTGCCAAAAAAAAAATACCAGTTCGTGATGGGTGTAACCAGACCACTGCCACGCCTACAAAACGTCAATAATCGTGAACATATAAAATGTCACATACAACTGTTATTTGACACACGGAATCGCAGTATTAAGAGGCAAACAAAAAGTGGGCGTGGCTCCACCCTCTAATAAGTTTAATATACTTTAATATACATATGTAATATCTCTGAAAACACTAAGCTGCAACAACCAAGTTCAACTAGTGCAAATATTATAAGAATTCCTACCAACAGTGTGAAAACGGATGAAATTGGATGATAACTCCGCTCATTCTCCATATAAAGATACTGTTAAAAAAAATTAGCGTGGCACCGCCTTCTTTTTGGTGAAATCCCATAACTCCGGACCCGACCAAACGATTTCGACAGAATTTTGTATGTGTCATTCTTCTTACATTCTTATGTCAATGGATGAAAGCTCCTAGGTACCGAATATTTAGACTATAGTTGATTTTTGAACGAAAATATCGGCCCATGTGCGATATATAGAACTGAAATTAAGGGATAATTCTACTCCTAAAATGGCGTGTCTATATGTCAAAAATGTTGAATCGGACCAGTACCTCCCCTTAGCCCCCATTTACTTAATACAAAGATTTTCGAACTTCCGGGTAACTTTGTACCGCATATATCGGCCAATGTGTGAGTTATCCTAATGAAAATAAGAAAGTGTGTTTGATTCATAAGAGTGTATCTTTGTGCCTAAAATATATATGTAAATTTGAGCGAAAACTTGGCCTAGCCTCTATATAACTAATATCATTTCATCAATTTCAATATCAATTTTCGAACATCCGGCTGACTTTACTCTATATGATTGGTTTTACACCTTAAAGTATTTCCCTGGCTTTGATTCTTGCAAGTTTCAAGAGTATAAAATATTCGGTTGAGCCCGATCTTAGCCATTCCTTACTTGTTATGAGTGTATTTTTCATGGCATTCTTTTCTCGGTGGTATTCAACTCAATTCAAATTGTTTTCAAATATACACACATACATTCAAACATAATTATAAAATATGTTAAATATATTTTTAAATACATAGTTTATTTATTTTACATTCAAATTTATTGCTTTTATTTTAATTACAAATTTTTGTTAGTGATTGCTAAAACTAATTCTTAATTTCGATAAAAAAATTTAATACATTTTTATAAAGCCCAGAATTTCCCAAATATACAAAATATATATATTTTTTTACTTGAGACACGTTTATCAAACTTATTTGAAGTATATTCCATAAATGCGCCACCCTAATAGCCACCCACTAACGCGGCTGCCACCAGCCAAGATTATGGTAATTCAATCTTCACACATTTTCATGTCTCATGTCTGGCATTATTTCCGTAAATTGCAGCATTGTTATCGTTCTCATTTTCATTTTTTTCATATTCTTTTGCCGCTATTTCCGCTAACTTCTTATTGCTTATCGCTGTGCGCACCCCGCACATTTGCATACGAATACCTGCGCGTGGGCGTTGTTTACATTTCAGTCTCGTTTTTCGTCTGCGCCAATTTGTTTTTGTTCTTCACATTTTATGCATTGTTGTTTTTGTAGTTGCCCAACTCATTTTCATTTTCAATGTTGCACAGCACTGCCGTTATTGTTTTCATGCAACATGCCAGCGCAACAGCTGCAACAATTGCTATTGCTAACTGTGTAGCGATTTGTTTGTGTTATTGTTGCGTTTCTCTGCTTCTTCTACGTTTGTCTTCATTTCCAATTTCATTGTTTTATGCAAATTTTGTTGTATTTTTTCCGGTTGATTATCACTTGGCGGCTCGTTGGCAGCAGCACTCAATTGTTGTTGGAGTTGTTGTGGACTTTTTAATTGCTGCTCACTGTTGTGGCGCGTCGACGCACCAGGACGGGTCAGTTCGTGTTTATCTGCAGATGCCGCTGCTGATGGTTTATCTGCATAATTTTTTCGATTTTTAATTTGCATACACTCATGCGGAAAAATGATGCAATTTGCACAAATTGACTTGCTTTTTTTTTGGTTTAACATTTTTTTTTCTTTTCTTCCGCGTTTTATTTTTATTTTTTTTAAATTACTTTTACTACTTGTGCATGTACATTTGTAATTTTATATATTGTGGTTGTTGCAACATAAATATTTCTTATCAATTTGATGGTCGGCTGGGTAAAAAAGCCTCAAAAGGTCAGAAACTATTTATTTATTTATTTTATTTATTTAGTAAAGTCTATGAACAATGATTCTTACAGACTAATGAAAAACTAGGATGCATATTAGAATTCTAAAATAATTAAATTACAATAACATGAGTAGATAACTTAAACTAAAAAACAGAATTGAGGGTATTAATGAAGGATACCCTAGAGTGAGAAAAATCAAGTAGTACTTTCTCGGAAATCGAGTTAAACTCCCGAAGTATTTACACAGAGTATTTACACAGAAGTTTATTTGCTTCGGCGCGCTCTGCTATCATATTAACAGTTAATCTCAGTTGCAGTTATGATTCCGTGCGAAGGCGTAATATTTGACCTGGTTTCTGTGATCTCAAATAACTAAAATAATAACCAAAATAATAAGCAAAACAGTAATTGAAACAATAACCAAAACAGTAACTAAAGCAATAACTAAAACAGTAACTAAAATAATAACCAAAACAATAACAAAAAGAATAACTAAAATAATAACTAATATAATAACCAAAATAGTAACTAAAACAATAACCAAAATAATAACAAAAACAATAACTGTAATAACCAAAACAATAACTAAAATAATAACCAAAATAATAACCAAAACAATAACTAAAATAATAACGAAAATAGTAACCAAAACAATAACTAAAATAAAAACCAAAATAATAACCAAAAAACGACGAAAACAATAACCAAAATAATAACCAAAACAATAACTAAAATAATAACCAAAATAATAACCAAAACAATAACCAAAATAATAACCAAAACAATAACCAAAATAATAACCAAAATAGTAACCAAAACAATAACAAAAATGTATTGAGTTGATCCATTAGAGTTGTTGAGATCTTTTGCTATTTATCCAGGGTCAACGCGTCGATTTCCAAGCCCTGTTTCTTTAACTTTGTCGCTGATATCGTCATTAACAGAAGTGAATGAACGACTTGTATGCGACAAGTTTTCGATAACTATACGACTTTTATGGTATGCTTTATGCCTTCCAAATAATCGTAATAAAACACTTCTGCAACATTTCGGACTTTAAAATAGTAAGAATCCAACATACTCGAACTTAGAAGCAAGATAGCGGTAAACAAACTCATTAACGAAATGAACGGTAAAATTATAAACAATTTCATAGTCTTATTTCGTTCCTGACATAACGAATCAATATATTTTTCTGTTCATCCCGCTCAAAAAAAGTAAGGGTACGAAATTCTCTTAACCTCTATTTCTTTCATTCTTTTTAACTTCCATTTCTGGAGAATATGTTATCACACATCCCATTAAAGCTGCAAATGCGTTTGACGAGGCATGAATCTTGTATGTGGTCTCGCATTATCTTGTTGGAACACCACACCCTTTCTATTTATCAATTATCACCCCTCATCACAATACACAGAATTAGTCGTGGTATTGTCGGGAAAAATATCAATATAAACAATATCTTTGATACCTCACCAAACAGACAACAAACCGCTTTATGGTGAGTATCGGTCTTCAAAGTGGCTTGAGCTGGTTCTTCTTTTTTTGACCTTGATCATTTGCGCTTTAAATTCTTGTAAACAAAACACCCACTTCGCCAGTAACTATGAGCTATAAAAATGTATTAGTTCTTTGACGTTTGATAAGCAAATCACAGTCGTTAATGCGTTTAAGCAAATTTCGTTCTATAAAAACATGAACCCATTTGCTAACATTCAAAATTGATCCTTTTATGTGCTTGAGAGTGGTCACGTTAGACAAACTTTCAGCAATGTCTAGGGTTGTTCTTCGACGGTTTGCATCGGCCAATGAGTTTATTTTAGCCACACCGTATTCAAGAGCCCTTCTAGGACCTGGTGAATCAGCATAAAATTTTGCAAAATAAATTTGGCATTGGCGTTCGGTCCACACATCTTCTCCGTATACATAACATAATTTTCGCCTTGCTTAAACTGATGCCTAAAATGGTGTCTTCGATCTTCTATATTCGATAGGGAACCAAAGAAGGTTGGGTTAGGTAAATAGGCTGATCACTCATGACTGCACAGTCGCTTGTCCGTTGTGCTGCCCAGAACTCCTAGGTATGGGTACCGTCACAAAACTCTTAGAGCCTGCTACGAATTTATTGAGTTGGCTAATATCTATTTCCGTCAATTCGTCAGATTCGTAAAGAATATAGCAACCGCGAGTTTTGCCTTAGTCTGGCGAAAGCTGTACAATGGAGGAAAATTTTTTTAGATGTTTCCACCTCCAAAAATTTGCGGGAAATTTCTTTACAAAGAAGCCTTTATATTTCAGTTGTTCAAATATATGACAGTAAAGTGAAAAACTCTATAAGAACAGCTGTTGTCATCAGAAGAAATTATTTAGTGAACTCCTCAATATATGCTTTTTATATATGAGCAAGAACAACAGAAATCTTAAACGTTGCCTACATTTAGGCTTAATTTATATTTTACCTGAGTCGCATACCTAAATGACTAAAAATTAGTTGAGACACATTTCTAAGCTATACTTAGTAAACATTAATGTATTTAGGTTGAAAATAAATGCTTTTCTTAGAGTTAAAGAACTTCTACTATTTGAAATAAAGTAAAAAAATTAAAGAAATGACCAATAGACAAGACTATATTAGGTCGCAATTTTCATGGCAATTGAGATTTGGAGAAAGACTGGGTTGATTATACTAACTGAAGAATATTGTTGTAATTACAAAAAATAGTAGTTAAATATTATATTAAAAAAAGTATATTGCGACTTATAAAGAAACGGCAACTACTCTCCAAAACATATTCCACTCAAAATCATATCTTAAATAAAATTTTCGTCCATATTTCACCATTTATTCCACTTCTGACTAACCTGCCTGCGCTGCCCTCGGTAATCTTTCAAGATGTTTTGAGCACAACTCGGGAACTTTCAGACAAAGTTCCGCCTGCGACGACAACAATTGTAGGCGTGGAGCGTGAACATGTGTTGCATGCAGCACGTTGTCAGTAACAAAGAGCCATTGTTATCCTCATTGCCGCGGCATAATGTTTGGCCCATTTTGAACGGAGCGTTGCCACTTCAGGTTGTGTAGGCCAGTGAAATTTCCGCAATTTCTTACAGTCGCGCGCGTGTGTGTGTGTGCACACGCTCTCACTCACTTGCTTTCCACTTTTCCATGACTGAAATACGTGCTGTGGCGATGCAGTCATCGCCGTGTGGCACATTTCCTTATGTCATTTGTGGCAGCATCTTGTGCATATTCGCCATTACCGTTGCTGGTGCTGGCTGCCTGCCAGTGGGGCGCCTTACTCTTGTCTTCTTCTTTCTTGCAACTCGTCTTCTTCTTCTTCTTACATAATTTTTGCGCTGTGGCACTGATTTTCCGCTGCATCTGTGCCCCACTTGTGTCAACGTCGGCCTCATCGGGCGACGCAGTGTCTTCGGTGACATTTATAGGCGACAACTCACATCTTTTGTTTTTGTTAATGCAACAACACGTGCGTTTGTATCTGCCTACGTATGAATATATCTATGTTGTGTGTGTATGTGTGCTGTAGCGTTTCAATGCGTCGCGTGTTGAGCGTATGACACTGATTGTCGTTGTTGCGTCACGTGTCTGCTGTACATGCAACACTTTATTTAGCACCCCATTCCTCACCAACACTCCCGCGCGCACTAACGGTTTTGTCGCTTCATTGTCGCCAAATTCGCCACTGTGGCACGAAAATTCTCACTGCTGTGGCATGGCGCTCGCTGGCCGCGCCCGTCGGCTATTGAATGAAATGGAGCGTACGCTGCACGCTCAACTGCTGTCGTTGCTAGCAGCGCGGTGCGGTGGCAAGGGCAGATGCACGTTATTCACATCACTGTTGTTGTTCTTGTTGTTGTTCGGTGGGTGCTTTTGTTCACGCTGTCGCCGCTGTTGTCGCTTCAATTTCGATTTCATTCGAACGGAAGTGAATGTTACTTTTAATTATTTCCGCGTGTTCGCCCCGCGCACATCTTCCCAACCCTTGTTTTTGTTGTTTTAAAGTTGCATCACTTTTTATTTCTCTCTTTCTATTTGCGGTTGGCATATTGAGTGAGCGCGTGATTGCACGAGCTTGTAAGCTCGCTTGTTTGCATGACAGCTTCTATGTGTGGCTGTGTTTGTGTGTCAGTGTGTGTGTGGGTGGAGCGATTGTCATGTTGTTTGTAGCACTTAACACTTTAACAAATTATTTGTTTGTTCCAAATACTTTGCTACAATCACGAAAAATATTTTTTTTTAATTTTTTATTCTTCTTTACAGATTGCCACAAAACGAGCTTGCGTGTTGCAGGAGGTTCTTTTTGTTAGTTTTGGTAAGTGATGATAGTTTTTATATACTTTTTTTTGTCAAATTGTGAGTATTGCAACAGTACATCATAAATTAGCTGGATTTAATACCATCTGATCAAATTTGACCCAGACTGACATTTTCATTTTAATAAGAAATATTATTGTCGCCTTTAAAATAGGCTCCAACCCCAGATCATTCCACTGCATAATCCAATTTTATGTACATTTCTCATAATTCTTTTGACTACCTTTAGTGCCTTTAACAATTTTGTTTTGCTTCGGTTTCGGCTCACTTTTGGAGCACCATTCGCTAGATCGTTGAACAGTTTCGCTTTCATACTATAATATACTCATAAACCCACGAATTATAGCATAAAAGTCAGCCCAAAATTTGAATTGAGGACACTACGAAATTTCTGTTGGCAGAAAACCGTGAAGATTCCTTAAATTGTCTTTTTATCCAATCTAGTAATCTAAAACAGGGTAAATTAAGCGAATATTAGGAACTTTCTTATGAAAGACGTACCAGAACTTCCAGCGAGAGAGTAGTGCACCCGAAAAGGGGGTGTATGAACTTTTATATTTCTACGCCAATTGGAGATCCAAGTGTAGCTAGGTTCTTCTCCACCTGTTCGTTCAAACGGAGTATAGGTCTTTCCCTTCTCTGCTTCCCCACGCGTGTACTGCGCCGAACACTCCTAGAGCTGGAGTGTTTTCATCCATTCGGACGACATGACCTAGCCAGCGTAGCCGCTGTCTGTTAACTCGCTAAACTATGTCAATGTCGTTGTATATCGCATACAGCTCATCGTTTCATCGACTGCGCTATTCACCGTTGCCAATGCGCACCGGACCCTAAATCTCCCTTTCTCTCGAAAACTCGTAACGCTGGCTTATCAGATGTTGTCATCGCCCATGCCTCTGCAACGTATAGCAAGATGGGGATGGAGAGTGGCTTATGAAGTTTAATTTTTGTTCGTCAAGAGAGGACTTTACTTCTCTTTGGAACTATGTTTCCAAATAGGGAAACTCAAAAGTTCGATTCGAGGAACGCGCCATGTGTTCGTTGAAACTGTTAAGAAGCATTCGCTAAGGCACTAAGCTATGCCAGCTGAAGCTTTTAACAATTATATGAAAAATCGGTGGGATTTTTGTATCTATTCAGAAGGAGCCTATCAGATTTGAAGGGCGATAATAAAAATTTGCATTGAAATTGGAGAAAATGTTGCTTTTCTGTTAGTCCGGGTCAGATTTGATCAGTTGGGTTCAAGTTCGAGTATGGCAATATTAAAAAGACGGTCGCAGTTTACAACGTAATGTTAAACTGCAAAGCTTATATCCTGTATAATAGATATTTTCATAAAAATCCATTAATTATTTGCTGTCCAAGTATTAGGGAAGGTAGCAAGATGATTGTCTTCTGGATCTACTTTATCCAGAAGCATGAAAAGGTTTTCAAGAAATATTTGCAGCCTTACATTCAATCTAAATAAAACATAGATTTATTGTTTTATAAGTCAAAATCCTGAGACGCGTACAGCACATCTGCGATTCTCTTCGTTGGGCTCAAACATATTGCCGCTTGGGTAGAGCCTCCAGACTATAAGTTAAAATTCAGTGCATCCCGTTTTACGTACTCATAATCTTCAAAGACCTAACTCTACAAGTCGCTCATCATCCCAGTTCTGCCATATGATGCAGAGGCATGGACGAGGACCACATTTGATGAGTCGGCCTTACGAGTTCTCTAGAGAAAAATTCTGCGGAAGATCCCTTAACCTAAAAAACTTTTCACAATAAATTTGAATTAACGCTTAAGGGTTCTCTACAGTTTTGAAATCACTCCAAAGGTTGTTTGTCTACGACTCACACGGAGCTTTTTAATTTATTTCAGGGTAAATCTGCATTCCATTTTATTTCACTTAAGCAAAGCATAACTCCATGCCACACTCCACTCAAACATTCATTACACAGCAATGCACACTTCCATACCAACAGCCATATATACAAATATACATATATTTACAATTTCAATTTCAATTCCCAACCAATCAAAGTGCGAGTATCGGCGCATCTATCAAAGAAATCTCAAATCAGCCACGCCGCATCTTTCACTTCCAAAGCCATGGAGACCATGGAGACGACACAAATAATACGAAGTATTACTAAAGTGGACTGCAATTTCGCTTTTCACCAACATGCGAAGCGGGTTTTTCCTCTGCAACTGTCTTCGAGTTGCTAGACGACGTGGCGCGCTTGAATGCACCACAAAACCAGCAACAACTACAGTAAGAACAAATATGGTAGGGGAAACCAGCTGAGACGTGACACTGCTGCTTTTGTTGCTATTGCTGTTGCTGTGTGATTGATTTTCAGCGCCAGCAGCATTTGTTCTTATTGCTGTTGCTGTTGTTGCGTTGTGCTACCATTCACCATTTGCCGCATTGCACCACTGAGACACATTTGCATCATTGCGCATTTAACCTCAAAGTTCGCTCGCTGCCACAGCTGACAGACTGACTAACGGACTGACGCTTACGAACTACTCTTACCGCTGGATTGACAGACGGACAACGGACATGTGCATGCTGTGACTGTCAGCCAGGTTGTCTGAGTGATGACTTTAGTCGCCTTCGTCGTCGCACTCGTCGCACTGGTGGTACGCTCTGAGCGCGATGATTGGTGACCGGTGGCATTAGCAACCTGCAACGTGCCACGGGGTTAATGCTTTGACACTAAAAGCCTAATACACACACTCATAAACACACATATTTATATGTACAGGGCGCTGTGTGGTGCACCTTACGCGTGCAACGCTTTGCCGACAACGCCGCGAACTGGTCATCAATCAGTGGCTGCTTGCCACAAGCAAGCGTTGAACGACGGCTTTCGAGCGACATCTAAAGTGCTGCTTAGTTTGCTGCTCAATCAGTCGACGCTGGCGCTGTGGGCAGCTTAAATGCGCTCGGGAAAAATGTCTTATCGGGGCATTTTACAAGGGAAATTGGAGATTTGTTGCGCTGTGCGGTGGCGTTGTGTCGAGCTGCTGGTTTTTTCACACCCACAACAAAGTAAAATGTTATCGTTTTTGTTCTGGTAACACACACCCACCGATATAGCGACTGTACATACGAACACCTTTCGATGTAGGTGAAGACGGTATTAGCTTGGCTTTCGTGCGCCAACGGCCAACCATTGGGCTCATAACGGTCACTGTGGGTGAGTTACTTGCACATTTTGTATAGCAACAACAATAGAAATAAAATAAAATGGCAATAAAGCAGCGCAAGCATATTAAAGCAAAGCATGAACACCTCTGCTCTTTGTATGGCACGGCAAGTCAAGATATCGGTCAAGAGGCCAACCGGTAATTGGTATTAAATTTAAGACATGTTGAGCTACAACAGCAGCAAAAAGGCGTAAATGTTAAGCAAAATTGTTGTTTATTTATATTTTAGTGTATAATGGCACCGAAGGTGGTCCTAACCTAGAAACAAAAAAAAAAAAATGCTCAAAGACGAAGTTTTGAATTCAATACGTCTTACTGTGCTGAAAATCAACTTTGGGCTTTGATTCACTTAATGATTTCTTGCGACTGCAAAGTTAGTAAATTATATTTTCAGGATTGATGCTTTTGGCACCGATTTTGATTTGGCTGCAATATCAAAAGCATGTCTTCTCACTTTAATTTAATTAAAAACCACATCTTTCTTTTCAATTTTGAAGCTTTAAGAGATTTTGTAATTTCTTAGCAGAATTTTTATTACTTCGACACTCTTAGGCAATATTGAGTCTTATTGGTAACCCCTAGTTAGGCTTTAAGTTTTCCTGAGACGCGTACAGCACATCTGCGATTCTCTTCGTTGGGCTCAAGCATGTTGGCGCATGGGTAGAGCCTACAATCTGCAAGTTGAAATTCAATTCATACCGTTTTACGTACAAATTATCTTCAAAGACCTTACTCCACAAGTCACTCATCATCCCAGTTTTTCTATATGATGCAGAGGCATGGACGAGGACACTATCTGTTGAGACAGCGGCTACGCTGGCTAGGTCATGTCGTCCGAGTGGATGAAAACACTCCAGCTCTGAGAGTATTCGACGCAGTACCCGCCGGGGGAAACAGAGGAAGAGGACCAGGTGGAGAAGGACCTGGTTGCACTTGGAATCTCCAATTGGCGCCAAACAGCGAAAAGGAAGACAGACTGACGCGTAACTGGAAACTCGGCTATAACCGCGTGAGCTGAGTCTACGCTAGTGAAGAAGAAGAAGAATATTCTCGATATCTTTATTTTATACCTCCTTCGACTTCCCATCTGTCGACTAACGGATTGTTAGTGTTTAGCAACGCAAAATTGTGAGCCGACAAGTCCATCGACCACCCTTGGGGCTGCGGCTTAATGTCTTCATTAAAATATCTTGCTTTTCGCTTTGAAAAGCGAGGTAAAGATCGTCATTTAAAGTAACTTTAGAATATCCCGAATATTTAAACTGGTTTCTGTTATTAGCGCAATAGCCTTAATGAGAAAGCTTAAACTTTGTTAAAATGCTATGTGAGTCGCAAAAACTAAGAATCTCTACTAAATCTTTTCATATTCGGGAGTCCTGTGAAGACTTAAGCATACTCTTTAGTAATCTGTCGATAGTTTTTACTTTCAGATTTCCATCTTTATGAAGTTAGCTGTACCTCTTTGTCAATTTAGTTGTTATACACTCCTGGGTTGAGAAGAGTTTAAGCTACAATCAGTGGTGGTTTTCCTAAAATTATAAAGCGTTACTCTGATTGAACAATTGATTTCATCTCACTCTATTTGGAGTAGTTGGAAAATGACGCTATTTGCTTTCTGAGATACTACGGATATTGGCTTTGCTTCGCGTTAGTTCGTAAAAGACCATGTATTATTTCAAGTCAGGTTCTATTGTCGATTTCTTAGAATGGATTCATACTTGAACCATTAGAGATAGTGCTTCGTGAAGCCAGAAAAGTTTCAAAACTGATCTCTTATAAATATTGACGACCAGTCATAATGACGGCTATATGCTAGTAAGATGGGTGTGGTTATTGAAAAAAAAGTTGATCTTATTTCTTAGACGAGGTATTATACCATTTTTAGGACGATCTACTCGAGTTAATATGTTGGTTATCATTGTCTCTCTCATAAGCTCTCAGAAAATCCCCAGCGATAGCATCTCTTCTCATTCACCTCAAGTCCAGATATGAGGCTTTGACACTGATAACCTTTACGAGTATTTGCTCCAAGATATATTCAAAAATAACTACGCCGTCTTAGGTTCTTTTTTGATTTTTCGTCTTGTGGCCATACAAGACAGTTTGGCATAAAGTGTCTGCTTATGAATTCCCTCCATCTGTTGACTAATAAAACAAGTTTAAATACACAAGAATATAACCCTCTTAATACAGCGCAACCGCAAGACACAGTAAGCACGTACTCTTGATCGAGAACTGGTTTTTGCAAAAATTTTCTGCTTCGCAGGTAGTTGGAATTTCAAAAATCTTATGCTGCTGTCAATTTCACAGTCGCATTCACAGTGTTTTTTTTTCAGGTTGCAGCAATGCTTATGAATATGCGAATGTTTGTGCACCATAACCTAAATATTCAAGCGAAAAAAAACGAAATATCGAACATGTTTTGCCAAAATGCTGATCTCAGAAATTCATTGACACATTCTTGCATTTTTTATTCGCTAAATTATATATGTTGCAGGTAAAAATTTAGTTGAAATGCTTCTGTGAGATTTCAATTTGATTTTAGGTTTTATAAAATTGTTCCCGAAAAGCAATATTTCTACTTACGATTAAACGGTGGAATATCTTCGGTTGAAAGCTTTCGTTTGCGTTGTGATTTCGTAAAAGCTTTTTCGGCACTTTTTTGGGGGTTGCAGCTTTTACCTCGAAATTATAGAATGCACATTTTTTAACAGATTTTGAGGAAGTGTTTTTGAAGCTTACTGTTTTTAAAACATATTAACCTTCCATATTAAAGCTTTCATCCAAAATGTTATGAAAAATGTAAAATTAAATTAGATTACTTACTAAAAATTTAATAGAAAAAGTTTATATGATTTTAAACGATCTTAGAAAGCTTTTTTGACGCTTAGAACTTTTAAAACCTGTAAAAAATATGCTTTAGAGCCTTTTATTTTTCTTGCGTGTCTAAATATATGTATGAGCTTTCTACTTAATAGCTATGAAATTAAGTTTAATTAGATTACTTACCTAAAACTTTAAAGGAAACGCTTTTCGAATTTAATGCAATTTAATGGAAACTTGTTTGTGGCAAATTGATTTCGAAAAGTAAGAGCTTTCACCTAAAAAGTCGTGACATAAAATTTTATAAAAATCCCAAACTGTTAAGAAAAGTTTTTAATGGGCTGCATAAAAGCTTTTTTTTGGAGCTTAGAGCTTTCAAAACGTAAGAGCTTTCACCTAAAAAAGTCTGACATAAAATTTTTATAAAAGCTTCAAGGAGCTTAAAGCTTTTTAAATGTAGGCGTCGGAGCTTTCATCTAAAAATTCATAAAATTAAAAAATCGAATAAATGAAACTTGAACTAAGTTGCACCCAAAATGTGGCGTTCTTTCAATCATGCACCATTACTTTTAAGCAGCAAAACAAAGAAGTAATGCTGCAAAGAAAAGAAGAAAGTGACGCATGCCAAAGAAATGCTGCAAAGACGCCTGTAGAGAGCAGAGCATGAGAAAGAAAGTTAACTTTGATTTATTATGACAAAGCACAGCTGACAGCGGTAGCCAAGCAGCAGCAAGAAGACACACGATGTAAGCTGTAACTGCAACAACAAAAGACAAGTCGAACACGATCGGGCGACTTGCTCGAGTTTTATTACAAGAATAACTTTAATATAAATGGGAAGGTATGTTCAAGTGTGCGTGTGTGTGTGTATGTATGCTTTGCTCACGCTGCGCACGTGTGACGGCATATTGATTTATATGTATGTTGTTACAAACATATGTATGTATATCTCTAAAAGTTTGAGTGTACGTATGTGCATTTAACCCATGCGGCGCACTAATTTGCCGCCAACAGCTTAAAATGGCTCATAAATGTGAAATTGTTACTACTTTAGCTGTCAACTTGCCACAAAAGCATTGATCATAATTGCTGCTGGCAACAAATGTGCCACGAGCTGTTAAGCGGATTTTATTTCAAGAAATATTTTACAATGAAATGTGACTTTTAATGAAGTGCGCTGCCCTATTGGTTGTGCTTTGCTTTGAAAAATATTAAAAAAATTAAAAAAAAAAATATTGAAAACAAGGAAAAGAAACAAATTTCGGCAGCACCGAAGCTATAATACCCTTTACAGATGCCCTTCTTATGGTATAAAAGATCTTTATCTTGATTTCGAGCGATCAGTTTGTATGGCAGCTATGTCCTATAGTTGCCCGATTTGAACTATTTTTTCGGAAAATATACCCTTGCCTTAAAGAATAATTCGTGCTACATTTCGTGAAGATAACTCGGTAAATAAAAAAGTTTTCCATACAACGACTTGATTTTGATCGTTCAGTTTGTATGGCAGCTACATGCTACAGTAGTCTAAACTAAAAAATTTCCTCGCATATTATACTGTTGCCTTAAAAAATACTTCGTGCCAAATTTCGTGAGAATATCTTGTAAAATAAAAAAGTTTTCCATATAACAACTTGATTTTGATCGTTCAGTTTGTATGGCAGCTATATGCTACAGTAGTCCAAACTAAAAAATTTCTTCGCACATTATACTGTTGCTTTAAAAAATACTTCGTGCCAAATTTCGTGCAAATATCTTGTAAAATAAAAAAGTTTTCCATACAACGACCTCATTTTGATCGTTCAGTTTGTATGGCAGCTGTATGTTATAATAGTCCGACATCGGTGACTCCAATAAATGAGTAACTTCTGAGGGAGATAAGAATATGCGCAAATTTTCAGATCGATATCTCAAAAATTGAAGTATCTGACCTTTCCTTCTGGTTGAAGTGAAGCAAAAATCGAGGCAGAGCTTGTATACCTTGTTCAGGGAATAAAAAAATATCACAATTATTGGCCTGCAATGTTCTTCAATGAAGTATATGATGCTGTAAATACCTATGTACATACATATGTGTGCATATGCCCATTTATCTCATTCACCTCTCACGACTCTTTGACAATAACAATGACAGTGCTTTCGTGCAGCGCTTAAATGCTAAAAGCAGCCAATTAATTTTTGAATTTTGCCCACAATATATTATTTCAATAAACTGCAAGCGCTCACAGTAATATTTATGCATACTTATGTATATGATGTATATGATGTGTGTGTGTGTGTTTGTATGTATGTTTTTTTTGAATGAAATGCCACATAACCCGCAATTTGTACAAACTCTTTGGCATTGTCCGCTCCTGGCGAAATCAATCGAGTGAAAGTAAAGATGGCAATTTTTCGCATTTTTTTTGTGACATTTTTATTGTTGTTGTTGCATGCATTGTTGTTGTAATTTTAAATGAACTGTCATCGTCATTCATTGCGTAGCTTATTTATTGTTAACAGTAAATTGGCCGTATGAAATGGCGGCGCAAACATACTCACACACCAACAAACACACTCATACACAGTTACATTGCTGCATACATATTTACATACATACATACAATTGAGAGCCTCAACATTTATGCGCATTTAAAGTTGATTTCGCTTGTTGTCGCAACCGTCGCGAAGCGCCGAACAACACGCTGTTGGCTGCCGCTTGCCGCTGCCAACGCATCGCCCTTTAAGTTGATGGCCATCAAATTGTAATAAATCAACACAGTTGAACTGCGGCTCGAGTCGACGATCTGCTCGAATGCGCTTGAGTGTCACTCAGGTGTCAATTTACAAGCAATTGCGGTTGCCATGTCCCCCCCCCTCAGTCCCTTACCATCTTACTCTACTTTAAGTTGTTGTTGTTTTTACAATTGTTGTTGTCGTGCTGCTGAGCGGCTGCAGCTAGTCGGCTCATTACGTTGACAATAATAGTACTGTTGTTGTTGTTGTTGTTTATTGCACACATATGTGGTTGTTGTTGTTGTTTATTGCACACATATGTAGTTGTTGTTGTTGCAATCAATTGCAACGTGCATAAGGATAACTCTTATATGCCACAGTGTTAAGCGCCTTTATTTTATGGCACTGAGCTGGGGAAAAAACGTTGTTGCACGCAAACATACGTGCATACATAAGCAGTATTACAGGTGTGCGTGTATGCATGTCTCTTTGATATCGCAGTTCGTCGGTGTCATATGTCAGCCTCAAGGGAAGTTCTTAGTTTAATTGCTACCTTAATAAATCAAGTCGAACTCATAATAAATTAGTTGAGCAACACAAAAAAAACAACGAACATACGTACATACATATGCTATTTCTATGATACAATGAACATACATATATGTAAGTATATGAAAAAATGGATTATAAAACATTTTTCCGATTTTTATTTAAAAGCAAATTTTGTGATTGAAGTGTTCAGGTCAATTTCGCTATCACCATTTCATTCCTGAGAATTCCTTAACTTATGTGATGAAAACTTCAACTTTTAAGGAAGGGATTATTGGTAACAAACCGATTGCCAGAAGCAAATAGAAAACTCAGTGGATATCGAATTAGATGAAATGTCCTTCATCTTAAAACATAAAGTTATACATTTTGATATCCATATGATATTCATATATGTGATGCCAACTTTTTTAAACTTTTTTAATCACAGATACTTCAAATTTATTGCGGAATGTTCCCTAAAAGAACGTTCTTTAGCATATATTTTTTGAAGATTATCTCTTTCAAATGTAAGCCGCGGCTACGTCTTAGAGGGTTCATCCATTTAGTCCAATTTTCGATGGCTCGTTCGAGCAGTTCGACTGGTAACTGGCGAATAACACGTGTTATGTTTTGCTCCAGGGCCTGAATCGAAGCGGGATTGTCGGCATAGACTTTAGACTTTACATATCCCTACAGGAAAAAGTCTAACGGTATGATATCATATAATCATGATGGCCAATCCACCGGCCCAAAACGTGTAATTATCTACTCAGTGAAGTGCTCTCTCAATAAATCCATTCATTGATGCGATGTGTGAAAAGTGGCGCCATCTTGTTGAAACCAATTGTTGCCGAGATCACGAGTTTCAATTTCTGGCATCAAACAGTTGGTTAACATGGCGCGATAACGATCGCCATTGATGATTACGTTCTCATCGGGATCAGTTTTGAAGAAATATCGATCGATGAATACATGGGCCCACAAACCACACCAAAACGTTGTCTGTTCTGGATGAAGCGGCAGCTTTTGAACTTCTTCAGGTTGGTCTTTGTTCCAAATGTAGCAACTTTTCTTGTTTACATACCCATGGGTGCAGAAATGAGCCTCATCGCTGAACGAAATTTGGTTGGAAAACGTCGTGTCCGAAGCAATATCGCTTGCGAAGGTCAAGGGCCTTCAGTGCTTGCATAAGCTATATTTTTTACTCTTTCAATTTAAGATCTCGGCATAAAACATGCAAAGTCCTTCCATGCGTCAGACCGAGTTGCTGCGATCGGCGCTGAATCGATTCTCCACGGTCTTCGTGTACACTCTCAGCTAGGGCTGCTATATTTTCTTTACTTGCTTTTCAAAAACGCCATAGAAACTAGAAAAGAAACTTTAATTGCAATCAAAGTAAACATCAAAAAGTAGTTATTATTTTTGTTAAAAATTACCGTTAATGAACAAACGCAAAAGAAGTATCATAGCTAAGAGAAAAGCAATCAAGGCGATAGGTTTCGCCATTATCGATTGACTTTCAAATGGCAACAATTAATCACAAACGCTCGCCGGCGGTGCAGGTGCAGCACGCTCAAACCTGATCACTCGATTGAAGGCACAACAACAAAAGCAAAACATCAATAAATCAACAAAAACGTCAAAAAGTAATAATAATTGAATAGCTCGAAAAGTGCACAGCAATCAAAGCAAAGCAATAGCAACAAAAACAACAATAATCAAAATCATTAAAGCGCACAGCACTCGGCGCAGAACTAAGCTCACTCGCCGCAAAATCACAATAAAAACAATGCTGATTTTTCTTAATTTTATTTTCGAACTTATTGTTATTGTGTTTGCATTCGCTACGGTTGAATGGATGTATGGCGCGATTGTTGGCGGCGGTCAAAGGGGAAGGGATGGCGTCGAGTGTTCAAGTGCGCGCCGTGAGCGCGCCATTGTTGTTGTGGAAACGGGCGGTGCCGAGTGGCCTTAGCAGTGTGCATTTGACTCGACTCTTTGTGTGGCGGTCGCCGAAATCATCAATAGAAAGATGAGGGGTGAATTACAAAACAAAAACAAAATGAAATAAAGTAAAAAGTAAAAAAAAAAAATGATTTGAAATTTGTTTTCATTCACTATTTTGTTTTCGCAATGAGCACTTTTTTGATTCGCCGCATAAAACATGTTTTGTTAATCGATCGCAGGCGATTTGTTGTTGTAAGCAGCGCATAAAAAGCTGCAGCGGCCAACGCTGAGTGAAAGGTGTGGCAAGCGTAATGGCGCTGCTGCATGCCAAATGTGAGGAAATTTTCAAATAATTACAATCAATAAAAAATTTAATTTGTGAAACGTGCCGATCTCAATTTACGAAGAGAAATTAGCAGTTCGTGCGATAGCCTGCACTCATTCTCTATGAAACATGTAAGGTAGCGCTAAGTTTTTGTGTAACCAAACATTTCATACTTATGCTATTTGCCAGGATAAAAGCTAGGGAAATACCTTCAGTTGCATAAGGTTTGTAAGCTATACGGGGTCTAGGGAAAGTTTTCACCCGATTTTGTCCATTTAAGGCAGAAATGTGCACCTTTGTTAAAACAACAACGTTTCCCTCAATTTTTATAAAAAATAACTCACATTTGACGATATAAGCGGTACAAAGCCAATCGGAAGTTCGACAATCTTTATATTAAATACATGGAGTTTAAGGAATGCATTAAACCGATTCAATTAATTTTTGGCATATACATATATACATACAGGGTTTGTCCGGAAAGTAATAGGACTGAGTCGATTTAAAAAAATTTATTGAACCAATCGTTACAATTCTTTAAAAACTTTCAAAATAGGCTCCTTCTGCGTCGATCCAGCGCAGCCATCGCAATTTCCAAGCATTGAGGGCGTCACCGAAGGCATTCTCCGGAAAAGCCTTGAGAGCCAACGTGCATGCTGCTTTGATCCCCACTTTTGTCTCAAAATGCTTGCCTTTCATTGGCCTTTTCAGACAAGAAAACAAAAAAGTCCGGGGGGGCCGCATCTGGGCTGTAAGGCGGCTGCGGAAGCGTTGGAATGCCGGCCTTGGTTAGGTAGTTGCTCACAAGAAAGGCGGTGTGAGCCAGGGCGTTGTCGTGATGCAACTTCCAATCGGCTGCGATGTCTTGTCGAACCCGAATGACCCTTCGTTTGAGACTCTTGAGGACTTCCTCGTGAAACTTGACGTTGACAGTTTGTCCAGGAGGAAGAAAATCATGGTGGACAATGCTTTTGATGTCAAAAAAGACAATCAGCATCGTTTTCACTTTGGATTTGTTCATGCGGTATGTGGAGATTCGGTTGCAATAGTACAAAAAATATAAGATTATGCTAGTTTTAAAAGTTTTTTATAGGAAGCCAAAATATTGGCGACAAAACTTCCTTTATGACTCCGCCGACTCCATCACACTAAAGGAACGAACTTAAAACGCTTAAATATGCTTTGTCAATACATGGTGATCCAAGTAGAGACACTTTGTTTAGTACCCTTTTTTTGACAGATCACGCGTGAATTCTGTACTGTTATTCGTCCAATTTTCTCACGAAAATTCACATTCTGTAAATAATGTGTTTCGCACGCTGCGCTCAACTTATGGTCAACATAATCGGCCTACTGAGCGTGCTATTTCCAAAATCTGAAGACCCAGTATTCCTTTTTGGATAACACTCGACAGAAGAGACCATGTCCAGTACGCAGTAAAGAAATTATAGCAAACGTAGATAAGAGTTTACTCGAAGACCGTCGAATCGACGCCGCTCGCGGCAACATGGACTGCGTTTGGACCGACTTGGCGCATTTTACGTCGAGATCTTAAATTAAAAGCATACCAAATACAACTTGTGCAAGAACTGAAACCGCTCGACCTTCTTAAGCGACACCGCTTCGCTCTGTCGGCTCTTGAAAAGTCCAAGAAGGTTCGACGTTTACGAACAAAGATTTTGTTTTAACATTTTGTTTTAAAATTGGTAAAACTTTTAACGAACCGTTTCAATTGATGAAACAAGTTTATGGCGCTGATTGCCTATCCCGCAGCGTCCCGAGTGGTTTCAACGTTTTCAAAGTGGTCGTGAGGACATATGTAAATGACGATCAACATGTGGGCCAATCAAAATCCGTGATCACCGGAAATTCCAACGAAACTGTGCGTGAATTCATCAAAATTCAGACGAAATCATCATTGAAATTCGTGGAAATGGAATTGAACATCTCCAAAACATCGATTTATCGCATTTTGACCGAACATTTGTGCTTAAGAAAGGTGTGTGCACGGTTTGTTCCGCACAAATTGACTGACGACCAAAAATTGCTCAGAACCCAACATCCGAAGGACACTTTGTGACCGATTATTTGACCAAAAACCACATTTTAACCATTAACCACTCCCCGTATTCACTTGATATGGCACCGTGCGACTTCTTCCTTTTCGGAAAAATGCATTTGCTCATGAAAGGAAAGCGTTATGCAGACGTAGAGGCCATTAAAAAGACTTGGACCGTCATACTGGTGGCCATACCGGCCAACGAGCTAAAACACTCGCTTGACATGCTTTTGGACCGTGCATAAAGCTGTATTGAAGCAGAAGGAGACTATTTAATTTTGCCGAAAAAACCATTTGTTTTGTTTTCTTTTTGTTAAAGGCCTGTTTACTTTGAGAGAATACTGGGCCGGTCGATTGGCCATCACATCGTTAGACTGTTTTCTGTGGGGATATGTGAAGGCTAAAGTCTACGCGGACAATATCGTTTCGATTCAGGCCTTAGAGCAGAATAGCACGCCTGTCATTCGCCAGTTACCAGTCAAAATGCTAGAGCGAGTCATCGAAGGTAGGCTCGGCATATGGACCATCTGAGACGTAGGCGCGGCCGACATTTGAAAGAGATAATCTTCAAAACTAAATGCCAAAGAATGTACTTTTGAATGATAATAAACATTCCCCATTAAATTTAGAGTTGCCGCGTTTTTCCTTCTTGACAAAAAGTTTCCTATCTATGTTTATAATATTTTATATTACAAAATTGTAGATTTAATAATAATATTTTATACGAAATCATACTCTTACAATAAATAGCGAAATATTAGCTCATTCACTATAAAAACCGATTACTTTTATAATAATGAATATTGTTCTCTTTACAGATTCTTTTTCACACTTCATGAGACGGTGATTCATTACACTTAAAAGGTACGTCTAATTTATTTATTTTTTCGAACTCGTTTTTACCAATTTTTGGAAGGAAATTTAAACTAAATTTAATATATACCGTTATTTTACACATTTGTATGCACCAAGTGGCCCACATCTACTATATTTACAAAGTGTGTCCGCAGCTGATGATGGAAAATGTAAACAAAATCACCGATTTTTAAGCACAAATATTTATCAACCTGAATTTCGGCCAAAGAAAGCAATTTCACTCAAAATGTGTAAAATTGAAAAAAAGAGGAATAAATTTACATTCACGCTTCATTGTGTGCCACAGGGTGCGCGAACATTTAGTTGAGGTGTTGCATATGTAGGTGCTCACAAATATACATATATATGTATTTATGTATGTATGTTAACGTCTGTATATAATGAATATGTTATATATGGGCTTTAATGCCTACCAGCGCACGCTTGCTCGCCTTTGTGAGCTGTTGTCGAATGCCTTCGCACAATTTTATGGTAATTACAGTTAAGTGGAAAAATTTCAATGGCCAGCAACAATGTAAGCTGGTCTGCCATAAATGAGAAGCGCATAAACAAAAGTTGAAATATATGCCCAATTTCGTATGGGTGACTTGTACTGCACGCCCAATCGTTCACGCATACAAATACACATGCACACATACGCACCCATAGAAGTGAAAATAATTTATACAAATCAGGTCCCCAAAAAGCTACAATTTCTCACGAGTCGCGTGTACAACAAGTCCATATGTTGCATGCCGCATACAAAATACATTTTTGACAGACAATTTGCTGGTGGCTGGCTGGTGGACAGCACAACAAAACGACGCTGTTGTTGTTTGTTTGTTGCTTTGCATTTGTTGTTTTGCTGTTGGTACTCGCTGTTGATAGTAAAAGTTATTGACATAGTTGTCATGCATGTACGTGTATGTGTATGTACGTATGTGTTTTTGTTATTGTTGTAACTTTCTTTTTTGTGTGTCTGACAAGCGAACTGCATTTGTACAACTTTAAATGTTGTCCAATGCCCAGAAAGCGACTTATGTGATTAGGCACGCAAGTAGATACATACTTACGCACACTCATACATACATACATACACAAAAACATTTACCAATATTGTTACATACATACATATTTATTTACTAATTACAAAAATAGCGCTCAAATTTCTTTTCGTGTTGTTGTTGTCTAATGCATTCAATAGGAAAAATGATGAAATTTCTTCACAAAAAATATTTTCAGATAAGCGTCTGAGCACTTAAACACATAAACGAGTATAATAATGGGTTGTCAAAAAAGTCTTGCGGTATTTTTATTGAATTTTTTTTAATGAAATTCTAATGAATTTTTGATGACTCATGCCCAGCTCTTGACCGATGCTACGGCTGCTACTATGCCGGTCTCTTTCGACCAATTCAGCGATTTTATCGCAATTTTCGACGACAGGCCTTCCGGAGCGTGGCGCATCTTCGACCACTTCTACACCAGAACGAAAACGTTGAAACCATCGTTGTGCGGTGGAAATGGAAACTGTATCGGGTCCATAAACTGCACAAATTTTATTGGCGGCTTGAGATGCATTTTTGCTTTTATCGTAGTTGTACTGTAAAATATGCCGTATTTTCTTTTTATTTTGCTCCATTTTTGCGACGCTATAACTCACGAATGACTTAAAAGAAACGATTATCAATCAAACACGTGTTAGCGCGTGAAATGAGCTTTTAAAAAAGGTATAGCATGACCCGATGCGACGAGCAGTCACTGAAAGCAAGTTTCCTGGTTCATTTCCATATGTTTTCAGTAGAACCTAATAAGTGATCTAGTGACTGATGTCTAAAACATAATAAAATTATGGAGAGAACACTTCTCAGCCTACTGAATGGCACTGAAACCATAACGCCAGGAGAAGGCGAACCCGATTCCCCAATCGATGACGATGGAGCAGACGTTCTATTGCCCGACCATGAAGAAATTCGAATAGCAATTACTTGTCTGAAGAACAACAAAGCTGCAAAGGCTAAAACTAGAACTACGCGCTTTCAGCGCCAACTATCGAAAATACCGCAAGACTATTTTGACAACCGAATATATACATATATACAGAAATATTAGAAAATAAGAAAAAACTTTAACTTCGGCTACACCAGAGCTATAATACCCAGATGAATTTGTATGGCAGCTGTATGCTATAGTGATCCGCTCTGAGAAATTTGTTTGAAGATTGCACCGTTACGTCAGGTTAGGTTAGTCTGGTGGGCTTACTAGGTCCATTAACTAATTTTAACAGACTTTGTGGCCTCACTATCGATACCTCATCATTCCGAGATGCTTAGAGCGTCGTCTTGCCAATGGGGAACAAGTGCACAAAAGTTGCTCCATTGTTTCCCTGCTGATTTGATCTAGACATTTCCTGCAGTCTTCTCGATCTGTTAACCCCATTGAGCGGACAGTGACCAGTTAATATTCCGATCATGTTCCTACAGTCTCTTCTATTGAGTTCCAATAAGAATTTTTTGTACTTCCGATCTACCGTTTTGCACATGACTTTTGCAGTTTTGCACCTAGGTAGCTCGTTCCATTGGTTTTTGACTTTCTTTACCATGCTTCTGTCTAGATCATCGTCTAGTCAATGCCACGCCAAAGTTGACCACGTTTCCGGGTGTTAGCAGCAGTTTGCTGTCAAAGACTACCTCAAGGTATTTGATGTGGTCCTTGAGAGATAGTTGTGTTCCATTTATCGAAGCGAACCTCCATAGAGGAATTTTGTTCTTTCTTGTGAACACAAGTAGATGGTCTTCACAGTTTCCCCAGACCCGCTTGCGATACGCAATTCTGGACTGTTTTGAGAGTAGTAGCCATTGCCTTTCAAGTTCCTCCACCTTGCAGAGTACCTCTACAGACTTACTTGATCATACTAGAGTCGTTCCATTATGTCTTTATCTTTCTAGGGGTCAAGTGGCTTTTGATCCAGCGTCGTATAGCAGGATCACCACTTATTGACTGGATACTATTCAGAATAGACTACGTAGAAACTTTGTTGAACGCTCCAGAAATATCCAGGAATGCTCCAACAGCATATTCCTTATATTCAAGAACCCTTTCGATATTAAATAAGGAGTACATTTTCTACTGATCTGCCTTTCGTATACCTGTAAGCATGCTGTGCCTTGGATAAGCTTCTAGGAGGAGCTAATGTGCACGTCCAAGATTTTCTATAGTGTTTTCAGTTAGAAGGAAATTAACCTTAAAGGCCTTAACCTTTTTCAAGGAGGTTGGGTGGTTGCTTCCTACTTTCGAATTTCATGCATACCCTAAAATCGCGATGCACCGTTGCCTTGGACAATATTCTGTACCAAATTTTGGAATGCCGTATCATCAGATAAAAAAATTTTCCTCATATGGACTTAATTTTGACCGCTCTGTTTGTATGTGTGTTAGCTATATGATATAGTGGTCCTATAGTAAGCAGCTTCTTTGACGAGGAATGGATATGTGCAAAAATTCAGAATGATATCTCAAAACCTGAGATACTACTGTATGAACTGATAGACAGGCGGACAGAGAGGTGAACATGGCTGAATCGACGCAGCTCGTCATTTATACGAGTATATATATTTTATAGGGCCTCTGACTTTTCTTTTTGAATGTAATAAATGTCGTGGCTTACTGAATAAACCCTGTTCAGGGTATAAAAAAATGTGGTATGGTGACAATGGAAGAAGCTCAAAAGTTCAATAAAATAGCCGTATAACGATAAGAGTCATAAAATTGTATAAAATATGAGCTGCGTTAAGCGGGCGTGTGGCATGCGCACATGTACTATACGTATGTATGTATCATGAACAGTCTTTTTTGGTCTTGCCTTTAAGTGCAATAAGCTAAAGGTCAGTGCAATAAACTGAAAGCTTTTAATGCTTATCACAAATTTGATGCGAAGACAATGTGAAAATATGCTTTGTTGTTGTCATTTCACGCTTTAAAGCTCACTTTCGTGTTAAAGGCAATATCAAGTGCTTTAATATCTACAGTAAAACCTCCATAGAATGGACAACAGGATGTTAATTTTAATAAGCATAACTTTTTCGAAGAATGAAGTGGCATAAAAATCTTTTCTTGAAACTAAAAACTTGTTTATATATTTTTTTATATTTATTATTAGCATCAGAAATCCAATTTTTCACACAAAGAGCCTTGCTTCGATATACATACATTGACATGCATGACTTCACTCTATAAGCTTGAGTCTGAGCTATATTTTTAACTAAAAATCAATAGGCTCTTAAGCATATTTTAAATACCTTTTTCGCAGGCCTTTGGGCAATTAAATATTCAATCAATATATTCTATATCGGTGTAATAAATTTTATACGCCCTGAAACATGCTAGAAAAACGTTGCTTACATTTCGGAGTCGTGTATAAAAATTAAATATATCAAGGCATACCTCTTTGCTGGTACTCAGTTATTTTACAGTACCATTAGTGGTTTTTCTGCTGGCTTTGCATATTTACGGTACAATGTCACTTAGTATATCATGCATTTTTGAGTTCTTCGGCCAATCTTCTTTATATAACAAAGTAACCTCAAATCTATCTCTGGGTTAAGACTCACATTTCGTGTTTATCCTACCGTCCACATTCAAATTTGTTCAGGCTTTCCTTTATAAATTTGTCGTTATTTTGTTGGCATCTGAATTTTTCCTCAGGAAAAGCGCTTTTGTTTAAGAAATCGGGAAAATGAGTCTGCAAAATATTTTTAAAGCTTTTAAAATGATTCAACAAAATCTTTTTTATGTTAATATGAGCTTTTGATAAATTTTTTTATAAGTAATGACCGAAATTTAAGCATTTAAGGGAATTCTAATAATAAAAAAAAGTATTTTTTTCAGTTATTTTTAAAAAAATGTTTTTAAAATTACTATTTGTACAATTTTTTGTATTTAAAAATACAAATTTATAAGCATTTAAATAACACAATTATTTTTTTATTTTTTAATAAAAAATAATTTTTTTATGGTGTAAAATTATTCTTTCAACATAATATTTTTTTTTATTTTACATATTAATATTTTTCCATTGAAAAAGTTATTTTTCAAAGGAATGTGTTTTATAATCTTTTACAGTGAATATTTGTTAAATTTTTTAGTAAATAATAATGGAAATTTATAAGCATTTAGGGGTATGGTAATAATTTTTAATTTTTTTATTTAAAAAAATATTGCTTTAAAAATTTTGATTTATAGGTTTTTAAGATGATTATTTGTAAAAAATCTTTTTTATTTAAAAATAGAAGTTTATGAGCATTTAAGAAAAATTTGTTGTTATTTAAAAAATTGTTTATAATAATTTAAATAGGTATTTAAATTTGTAAGCTTTTAAAGTTATAATTTGTTCAATTTTTTGTTAAGAAAAAGAGTGGGAATTCGTATGGAATCAAAACATGTAATTATTTTTTTTAAATATTGTTTTATAAAAAAATTAGTTTTTAAGATTTAAAAAATTATTCTTTCTACAAAATCTTTTTGCTTTATAAAAAATAATTAAAAATCAATGTTTTTTTTATAAAAAAGTGAAAATTTATAAGCATTTAAGAAAATTAAGTTATTAATTTTAAATTATTTCCAGAATATTAAAATTTATAAACTTTTAAAACTAAAAGCGTTTAAAAAATAAAATAATTTTTTTTTTAAATTTTGTTTTATACTATATAATTTTTTTTTATATTTTAAAATTATTATTCCTACAAAATCGTTTTTCTTTGCAAAAAATTAAGTTTTTAAGCTTTTAAGATAATAATTTGGTCAACATAATTTTTTTTTATAGAAAAGTAAAAGTTTATAAGTATTTAAAGAAATACAGTTATTATTTATTAATTATTTTATTAACAAAATAAAATTGTAAGCGTTAAAACTATTATTTGTTAATTTTTTTATAAAAAGTATAAATTTCGAAGCATTTAAAAATTATAATTTTTTAATATATAGTATTATAGTTTTTTGAAAAATTAATTTTTAAAATTTTAAATTTATGTCTTCTATAAAATCTTCTTTCTAATAATAATTAAATGTTTAAGCTTTTAAGATACTAATAATAGTATAATGTTTTTGTTTATAAAAAGTAAAAATATTCTTAAAAGTTAAAGTATTAAGCTTTTAAAAAATAGTAAAAATTTAAAATATTTACTTATATTAAAAATATAAAAATAATTTAATTCTAATTTTATATTAAAAGTATAAAATTAATATTTAAAAATTAATTTTTATATTAAAAACAGTTTTTATACAATTAATTTTTTAAACTTTTAACATAATAATTTTTTTCACAATAATTTTTTTTTTTATAAATAAAAAAATTATAACCATTTAAGAAAATATTAAAAATTTAAATTTTTTATATTTAAAATATTTCTTTATAAAATTAAATTTTTAAGCCTTTAAGCAAAATAATTCGTTCATAATTATTTTTTTCTTAATTAAAAAATAGAAATTTATAAAATTTAAAAATTTTATTTTTTTAATATTGTTATTTAGTATTGTTATAGAAAATTAATTGAATATGCTTATATTTTTTTTGTTTAAAAAGTAAAAATAATTTTTTTTTTTTAAATCGCTCTTTGCTGTTTTTGGTTCGAGTGAAAAAAATGAAACTCACCAATCACTCACCACTAACTCTTACGCATGCAAACATGCGTTTCTACTTATGCTACATACATACACACATACATATGAGTTATTTCATATGAAAACAATAAAAAGAAAATTTTTTTATTTATTTATTTGGGAGCAGCGGTTGAGCTTTTATTGTCCCAGGCGTAAATATTTGTTCGATCTTGCATGCGCTGAACCCAATGGAAAGGAAAACGATTTAAAGCGACGCATAAGCACACACACACACACACAGATGCATGGAATTACATACAAACATATAATAATATATAGACAGATAAAAAGTGCCTCATATGCGCTTCGTTACCGTTGTGTCTTTTATTTGATTTGCCAATGAAGCGCTTGCTGCTGCATTCAATCCAGTTTAGTTTTGATTGCTGATTGATTTGTTGCGTGCCGTTTGTGTTTGTTTTTCTTTTTGTTGTAAGCACAGAATTCAATTTACGATGCATCACTCGCAGCGATACTCAAATAAATATTCCAATTTCCTAAAAAATCAACCAATCGCCTATTTACATGCAATCGCTGGCGGCCGTTTCTAGGCTGTGAGGCAGTGCACTGTGTCTGCGTGTGTCTGCGCTCGTTTGTATATGTGGATGTTGGTGTCTGATGTGTGTGTTAGTGTCTGGTGTATTGCAGCGTAAACTTTCACTGATTGCCGCCACAAGCAAAGCAATAATTGTAATATCAACCACAACAATTTCGGCCTGACCGCCGCACACCCACCGCCGCGGCGCCACCAACCTCAACATGTTGCAGCCAGCTGCTGCAGTTTACACAAATACAACAAAAAAAAAAAAAAAATAGAAAATCTCTTCTATGCCGAGCATGTGGAATTTTGTGTGTTTTGGCTTTGCAATTGATTGATTTTGACGGCCAATATTTATGTGTGTGTCTGTGCATAACGGCACATGTCATAGTTTACAAGCTCATGCTGGCAAATTTGAACAAATGCAAACGCATATAGTATGTATGTATGTATGTATGTTTGTATGTGTGTGTAAGCAAAAACAAGTTTAAGAGAATGTTTCGCATGCTTGTTAGTGTATGTGTGTTGCTGTGCGTGTGTTTCCTGGCAAACAAGCACAGTGATTTGTCGCTCTGCTTGCGTATAAATGATTGATGTGTTTGATTGAATGAGAGCGGCAGCAACAGTTTTCTTGCAACAATGCATGCATGTGCCGCGAAATTTGCGAAATTTCGATTTAGAATATCTTTGTGGATGGAATTTCTAGGTTCTCGCCGAAATGATATGAACTTGAATATTATCTGAAGAGCCCTATTCATACAAATTCTGATGGATAATTTTTTGGTTAGAAAATTTGGAAATAATGTTGCAACCAGTTTCAGAGGCTTATAATACAGCATGCCCTTCTGAACCCGCCAAATACCGAGCTTGGCGTCATAAATATTTGGTTTCGTCGCTGATTTGGTTGGTTGATCAGATCTCACATATACATGAGCCAAAAAGTAGTAAGACTTTGTTCATAATTTTAAAATTTTGAATTTATTCTTCAAAATCTATGCCGTCCCCCTCAAAGGAATCCCCTTTAGCAACAAAACACTTCTGCCAATGTTTTTTTCTAATTCTCTAAATAGTTGTTGAATTCAATTTCCTAAATAGCATACACTTCGATTCACGTTTAGTGTGTTCAATTAACTGAAAACGGTTTCCCCGAAGCGGTCGTTTATTATTGTTTGGAAATTTGACAAAAAACTCACGCAGATTCAATGCATTATGCGACGATGCATTATCGTAGTGTAAAAACAAAGAGTTGCTGGCCCATAATTCTGACCATTTTTTGCAAATGACGCATAGCACTTAAGGTAGTAGTCTGGTAACTTGGGTTCAAAAAATCGAAATTTTTTTTTGCTTAATTTGAAAGTACAATATCTTGAGAATATACTGTGAAAATTTCAGACAGAAATTCGAAATATTTCGGGAGTTATAACGAGTTTCCTAGAGCACCTCGGAGTCCTCTCTCTCGGAGTTGTTGAACTTTAAACGCGTTTTTCTCGAAACATTGCTTTTCTGGTCGGTCCGTGTCCTAACTATTTTTCTACTGAACCAATTGCTTTCAAATTTTAACAGGCTGGTCAGTACTGACGAGAATTTTTTTTTATTTTACAACCCTTTCTTTGCTAAAATAAAAGGACTTTTTTTACAAAGTCCGCCATTTTGTTATTTACCCTTGAAATTTATTATATTTGACTTCAGATAACATCAAGAGCCAAAATCTCCCGGGCCACTAACGTGCATTTTTTTTGAAGTTCCAACTTCCAGTGACAATAATGATAATAATAACGTTCAAATTTTTTCAAAAAAAAAAAAATTCAATATTCGTCTGTTTTCGGGTCGTAAGCATAGATCCAAGACTCATCCCTGGTAATAATATGTTTCATGAGATCCTGGTAGTCGGATAGCATTGCTTCACAGACGTTAGCGCAACGCTGGTTTACGAAAAAATTGAGTGATTTTGAAACTAATCGTATTTTCTAAGTCCCAAATGATCTTTCAAAATAGTTTTCAGTGATCCTTCTGATATCACAACACTGCCAGTAAGATCTCTGACTGCTAGTCGTCAATTCGCAGGCACCAATTCCCTTATTTTTTTTGACGTATTGATCATCAGTTAATTTTGATAGCCATCCTGGACATGGTTCGTCGTCCACGCCTTTTCGATCCGCTTTGAATAATTTGTACCAATCAAAAATACTTGCTCGTGACAAACAATTATCACCGAAGGCCTTTTCCATCATTCAAAATTTAAGTGTTTCTTAGGTTAAAAAATGATCAAGAGCAAGAATTTCCAACATCTCAAAGATCCGGTATCTCTAAGAATTCTTCTTATGTTAACTATTCCCATTACAATCTTTTCAACGTAAGCGTTTTTTCTGTGTGTTCAGTCAGGTTTGCCATTTGATCATGTCATGCTTCACGTGGATACAACACTCAGAAATTATTCAAGATTATCACGAAAATTCAAGCTCTTCGAAAAATTCATATTTTCGCGTACTATACTACATCGTTTTTCAAGTGACGCTAGTGGCGTGAGTCAAATACTCATGTTCTTTTGATTTTTTTATTTTTATTTATTTTTTTTGTTTTTAAAGTGAAGGGAAGCATCAGAAGCTGTAGTGCGGAACTTCAATCCGCTAAACTTAACCTACTCTAAACTCCAGATTAAGTATCTCTTTGTGGGAGTGCGAAGACATTTATGTCTCGTCTATGGCATGGACCGACGAACGCCTAATCTGCTCTATATGCCGCAAGTTTTCTCATGATTGAGGTTGCCGCTTCGCTGACAGCTTTCCACCTCTCAGTGGACTGATATATGAGTGTCCAAATCTTCCGCCGTAAAACTACTACCGACTGCAGTTTTAATTTTTTCCTTTTTACTTAAAAAAAAGAAAAGAATACATGCTGAGAGTCTTCAAAGGACAATTCGGACTACTGTCTTGCTGAAATCGGTACATGTAACTTCTAAAGCACCTATGTCTACTCAGTACTTGGGTTAAGTGGAAATTCATGTCCTCATGTCGTTTGTCGATCCAGGAATGGATGTCCCGTAGCAGTCTGTGGGTCCACCGTCCTTTGAGTGAGGTTTGCCATCGCTGCTGTCATATTGTTAAGCTTTTGACTCTATCTTCTCTTTTGGCTCGTCTTGACGGTTATGATAAATTCTATATCCGTGCGAATTCGACATTTTGGATGTCAATGGGCATCACACTGGCTATTTGTTCAGCAGCGCCACTTGATATTGTCCGGAAAGTACTGATAACTCATAAAACATAACCGATCTCATTACGTTTGCTAGTAAAAATCGCCGACTGGAACTTAAGCACCCTTTTTTTGTCATCATTCTTGATAAGGCATTTTGGATTTAATTCGCTTTACCTGCAGTGTATTCTGGGTGATCCTTAAATTTGAGTCGTGAGTCTATTATTACTTCCAGATAGTTACTTTAGTTGTGGCTGTGAATGAATCGCATACTCCGCTATGGACTGTATGCAACAGCTGTCAAATTGACAGAGTTGACATATTGAAATCAATATTTTCATTATCGCCTCACTTTCGATAGCTTTCCAATTTCTTCTAGCTATCAGACGGCACTTGCTAATAGAGAAATTAAAGTAGATAAATTTCCATTTCCTCGATAAATGTTACATATACACACATACATCCATTAACAACAATAAATCAGAGCTTTTATGACGTTTTCATAATTCAGCACATTGTGTCATGAAACTAGTGACGGGAAGTTCAATTATTAATTAGGACTGCAACAACAACAACGAAAACTGATGTAATGACAAACTGGCTGAAAACAAATTGCTGAAAACAACAATAAAACGGACACAATAACAATGTGAAACAAGTTTAACAAAAGCAAAATCAAATATATAAAACGAAAATATTAACAACAACAACTAAGCAACAAAATGAATATTGTTAGGCATGCGTCAGGTGTGGCGTTGACATGCACATGAATTTGCAACAGATGTGGCAACACAGGTGTACAAAGACACACACACACAAACAAATAAGCTATGTAATATTAGCGCAAAATTTGAAACTCATTTAACCGCAGCCAGCTTAGCCGCCAACCAGCGAAATAATTAGAGCGCGAAAACTGCCAAACACGTGACAAGTGGAAATTTGTTGCAATCAACGGCGAGCGAAAAAACGCTTTCAGCACAAAATTTCGCAATTTCCAATTAATGTGTGTGTGTGTGTGTTTTCGTTGGTTACAGTCGATAAATAATAATTTCGGTTTTGCTAAAATGCTGTAATATCCGCAATCGCCCGCATCCCGCAGCCAGATATCAGTGCTCTGATAAATATTTGAGCATGTTGTGAGTAATATTAAAGTATTTTTCGCCAAAAATTGTTTTTAAATATTTATGCCAAAATCAAAATGCATTAAAATCCAGAATTAATTTCGAACAATCAAAATCAATACTCCGAACGCAAACCAACACACACACATATGTATATGTGTGTAAAATTATTGCAAATTTTCACTTAATATTTGTAATTTATGTGGCTATTGTTCATGTTTGGCGTTGTTTTGTGTTGGCTGTAGCAGCATTTGGAAATTCATTGCATATTTATAGGCGGTTATGGTCGGTTATTTGATTTGACCTTAATTACAGCGGTTTTACAAGTGTAATACCATGTGGTAGAAATTTTATATGCATATGTGTGTGCGCGTGTGTATCAAATTACAGTTATGTCCATTCGATACAATGTATTGCCATGAATATTCAATTACTTACCTATATGCATGAATGTATATGTATATATTCCTGGTTTTATGTATGTGCCTGTATGTGTTTGGGTATATGTATGTGTATGTGTGATTACGTCCTGCATTTGCGGCTGCTCGCATACCTTTTCCATGTATAATGCATGCATTTAGTAGCCAGTAAGATTAATTTCTAGATTACATATGCAATTTCTAAACTAAATTTACAAGGCGGCATTACATATGTACATACATAGATATTCCGATTAATGGCATATCAAGTATTCTATACCATCATGATAGAAACGTTCTAACTTTAAGTGCAATGTATGTTATATGTATGTTAAAATATACAATAATTAGGTAGGTAGGTAGGTAGGAAGGTAGAGTGGCTGTCTAACGACGCAGGTAAGCCTTTAGGAGGGCCACTTGAAGCGACAAAAGAAATCGCTTGTATGAGTGATATATGTACATATGCTATAGTCCGACCTGGGCGATTCCGACAAAAGATAAATATAACCACAAAATGCACCTATGAATTAAATTTCATTCAGATATCTCAAAAATTACGTAAAAATTTTTTAATCATAAAAAACTTAACTTCATTCAAAAAGCGTTTTCCTGAAACCTGACTTAGACTCCTATTCTCTAAGGCGATGTTGTTTAGAGTGATCCCATATACGCGATTTCCCCGATTTTTGGCTCACTGTAAATCAAACCGCTTTAATATAATATACATACATACATCTGATTAGTATTATAACATATTATAACGTAACTTAACATAACATAAAATACCATAACATAACATAACCTGACATAATATAACACAACATAAGATAACATAACATAACTTAACATAACATATCATAACATAACATAACATAACAAAACATAACATAACATAACATAACATAACATAACATAACATAACATAACATAACATAACATAACATAACATAACATAACATAACATAACATAACTTAACATAACATAATATAACATAACATAGCATAGCATAACATAATATAACTCAACATAACTTAACTTAACTTAACATAACATAAAAAATAACATAAAAACCGTATTCAGTTGTTACAGTGAGACGACCTTGCTATGTAATTAAAATTCTATTTTGTTTTAAGGCCGTGTGTTTGTGGTCTAAGAGTGGATCCTGCTCAGCCTAAGATCAGCTGTCACAAATGCCTGTGTCAATTTATCACAGGCTAATGCAGATGTTTTGCTTAAATCTAAAAAGACATTTTATTGCTAAGTTTGTGCTGTAGATCGGAGAAATTCAATACGTTTGCCGCCTGCGTCGCCAACAGTGCGCAATGCCCACCCTCTCAGTACTTCTACGGTAAATTTGCACCAACAAAGTGCTGATCAGTCATAAAAGGAATCAACGGAAGTTTTGTTGTAGCATTGTTTTTTAATAAAGGAAATTTGTTGCCAAATTCTCTCGTTGCTGTTGTTACTTCACTGGGAAGTGAAAATTCGAAGGCGCTCTCATTAATCAAACAATGACTCTCTGTTCATTATTATCTCCTACATCGCTCCTAAAAGCGGGAATTTTAAAACATAAAATTTTGCCGGTTTGGAAGGCTCAATTGTTAATTTTTTTATTACCTATACAAGCCTCTGAGGTACGATAAAAATTTCAGTTGTATTCATTGCTTACTTTGTCGTTAAGGTTAGACTTTTTTATGAGTTTGGCGATTTTCGCTTCTTAAAGAAATGAATCCAGTAATTTGTACGTGAATTCTTGGCCTAAAACAATACGGCCGCGATGTCCCAGCCATATTCGCGAAACATGGCTCCATGTGGCTTTTTCCTATTTTCAAAAATAAAGAGAACTTTAAAGAGCCCTCGCTTTACAAGATGAAAATCGCTGAAAAAGCTAAAGGCTATTACAAACTCCGATTTTGACAAGTGTTTCAAAGACTGGAAGAAGCCCTGATATATGTACCTAAGTGCAAAATGTTGAAAGAAAACTATTTTGAGGGCTACAGCATTAATTAATATAAACAAATTAATTAATTTTTTTATAAAAAACAAAATTGCCGTTATATTTTGAACACATCTCATATTCAACGGTGGACCACAACTTTAAATTTTTGCTGCTTGCATGTAATCATGAGAAATATCTTCCAGCAACACTACTTCGTCTCCACACCATTTCACAGCAATTACCCCGAACATATGCATCACAATATATACCCTCCACTACATGGCAATTTAAGCATTTCTAATGCCAAAACATGCCGCAAACATTTTCGCCCAATAAAAAAGCAATCACTCTTTCGCTTAATGCCGGCAATACAGATGTGTAATTGTTGCATAAATAAATGTGAGAACGAATGTTGCATGTTGGCACACGAAGTCAGCGCAGCAGAAAGCGAAGCAGCAGCAGCAAAGCGACCATAAATTTTTTTCACACCAAAGAAGTTGGAGAAAAAGCAGCACCTTTACCAAAAAAAAAATAACGGCAAAAAATGTAGCGCGTTTGTGGCAGCAACAATTTGTGGCAGCAAGTGCATGCAAAGCGCAGCTAGGCAACCGTGCAATAAATGACACAGCGTCGCAAATTGACTGCGCCACTTAGCGGCGTTGCTACAGTCGAACACAAGGGACACCCTTCGTCTTCGGCGTTCTCTTTGCCCGCTGTACGTGTTGGCAGCTCAATTTTCACCATTTGACATAAAATGTTGCAAGTAGTCAGCGCAATAAATGCCACAAAATAGTATGGCTGCATGTTTGCTGACAAGCGAGTACAACAGCTGTTTGCCACCGCGCCGTAATTGTACCGTTGTACGAGTTCCCAATGCACTTCCAGCTTTTTGTTTTCGTTGTTGTTGTTTTTCTTTACATTACCGTAATCCGTTGGAAATCTACTTTTCACTAGGCATTTATCTTCATTCGATTTGGTGATTTGCCCGCGCTGTCACTTCCGCTGTCGCTGTTGCGGCCGTCGAGTCAACGTCGCGTGATCAAATGTCTTCCAAATGTGGCAGTGATGTGATGTTTATGCGATTGATTTGTCGTCGCTTGTCGCCGCGTATGCTTCTGCTGCAGCTGCTGCTGCTTTTTAATGCAGCGCTTATTCTCTTGTCATTGCTATGGCAGCCGATCGTGCTACAACAACAACATGACATTATTCAAATAAGTTTTTGTTGTTTTCACATTTCACTGTTGTTTTGCTTTGTTGTTGTGATCTTCTCATTCATTTGTTTGCGGTTTCGATTTTCTCGTCGCCGGAAAGATGATGCGCTTCTATTGATCTTCACTTAAGCACTTGCCTACTTACTTATGTGCATACTTACGCACACATCGGGCCGACTTCGGCGATATGTGATATTTGTGGCAGCTGTGCTGCTGTGCGGTTTCTGCATTTGTGGTTGCAACGTGACAGCGTCTATCATTTGTGAATCGGCCGGTGGGACGGACAGTTGAGGAGATCATTATGTACATTAAGCACATCAAGGAAAGTGGGTCAAAAGGTGACTCTAGCATTTGTCGTCGGCTTTCTCTCGATCTTAAATTTCTTTACTTACCATTGTTAGTTCCTGTAGTTGTTGTTATAAAGTTGTTTCTTTGTTTTTTTTTCATTGTTTTACTATCAAAGTCAGTTGTTATTTTTTATTGTGGCGCATCATTATTGCATGGTAATTGAGAAAATCGCCAACGAAGAACTCTCAGTGACGAAAAATTGCCAGCGCTTTAATAAATTGGTAACTTTGGCGTAGAAGCTTGAGATGCAAAAAATAAGACTTGATACTTGTTTATACCCATTATGAGTGGACTATCTCTTCGGTTTTTCTTAAACTTTTTATTAATGATTCTTTGAAATGCTGTTGGTCGACAATTTAGATGCAACCCTATGTTGTACCTAGTCACTACGTTACAGTTACGTGATTCCGACAGCTTTCTCATTACCAGTATTTCAGGTGGGATATGATTCGCGTGGTCCTTCGAGTAGTCTAATATTCTAGATATCTCGTTAACTTTCAATCGGTGGTCTGCTAGTGTGAGATGTTGGGCTTTTGGCGTTGTTCTTCGTAGTAGAGGGTTTCGAGGTATCTCTATGTCGCATCAAAAATTAGTTTTTGACGGTCAATTTCCAGCGGGCTTTGATCTCGCTGTCCAAGCGGTTTTAGATTCCACTATGGGATTTCCATACAAAAGGAAGAAAGCAACCACCGACCAATATTGTTATTTATCAATTTATCTACAATCCGCGTCGGGGCATCTGCTTGGGATCAAAACAAAATTACGTTGACGATTCGGTTGAAATTCCGACAGTAACCGAGAAACGTGAAGATACTGCTTGATAATGTCGGTAACGGATCGTGAGGATAAGTACTTGTTGAACACCCCGTAAGACTTAACTACACTACACATTTGACTACACTTTCGGTCTTGTTAAAAAATTCTCTGTTCACTGAAATTCTCAGAGTTATGCAACTCTCATAGAATAGAGCATTTGGAAAGCAATACTTATAGAGAAAGTGTCACATCAAAATTTGTGTGTGAAGTTAAGTTTTCGTGGTTTGGATTTCCTGATCGGACTATGAAGAAGTAGTTATTGTATAATTGCGATGGGGAGAGCGTAAGACTAGATACGAGGGTTGCCTTTTATATTTCGCATTTGAAGAACAAGAAGTTAATCAAAGAAAATAGCTTTATGGTTTTTAAAAATCTTCTCCTTTAAGATCTACACACTTTGCGTGCGATAAATCCAAATGTCGATGCATAGTTGAGGTATCTCCAAAACATGTATTCTGAACGCATCAACCGCCACGTCAGGTGTCGACAAACCTTGAACTCTTGATTTATTTTTTACATACAGGAATAGAAAGAAGTTATTCGATGCCAAGTCGGGATTATATGGTGGATGACTCTGGATGACTCAGCAAATCGATATCTTGAGTGTGGAAAAATGCTTGCATGGTCGTGGTGAAGTGTGATCCGTCTTCTGCTTTTACTGACTTCTTGCAACTGGCACTCAGAATTTTCTATTCAGCGTTATTCTAGTGGTATGATTCCGATATATCCAAATGTTTCATAAAGCAGGCAACTATTTGCTTTGGAAGTGATTCGTGTGCGAACAACGTTTGTTGAATTCGGCTCATCTTGAAATACTAATGCAGTCGACTGCTGTTCGCTTTCGGTCTCATATGCATAGATACACGATTCATTACTTATAACGAAGTCTTAGCCAAATTTCGAAGCATCGCTATAGTATTTTTTGTTACATTTCTTTCAACCAGTCTACACGCGCCTATTTTGCAGCGATCGACTTTTGTGTTAGATCGAAAATGAAACCTTTATTTTTAGAGTCAAATGTTCATGCATTATTGAACGCATGCTGGTCCAACATATGCATGTAGTTGCCCCTATCTCGCCATGGGTCACATGACCGATCTTGCAATATCAGTCAGTGCACAGCATCAATACTTTTTCTGTTAAACTTGCCAAAAATTGTCTTGGAGGGTCCTAAAATTTCGACAAAATTCACCATACCATCAATAAATACCGCTCATGGGTGGAGCATTCATTGCCAAAACTTGTATTAAGTTAATCGAAGCACTGCTGCTGAGTTAATCCACGAAGAATGTTTTGAAAAACAAGCTCGCCAAAACTATTAATACAAAAGTTAATTTTTTGGTCGAGATGAACATTTTAAGTTACTGTAAACAACACATATAGCTCTCGTTTGTCAAAAGGTTCTGCGTATATCATCAAAAAAGTCAAACTTTACGAGAAAGTTATGAGTTTCCAGTTTGCAACAATAGAATTGCCAAATTCTGAAACATATAAGGTAACCTACGTATTTTAAATTTTGCCCTCTTGTAAGAGTTTAAGTGTTTAATATGTTTTTTGGGTTCAATAAGGTTTAGTGAATAAAAAAAATCTCAAACGGATTCAAATATGCGCAACTTTTCTTTCTTAGTTATTCTATATAGATTAGTGTGGAAAAATCCACATTTGAAATATTTTTCTACACTTTACTTGCATTTAAATATATTTATTAGTTCCTCTTGAAAATAGCAGATATATGAATTATTACTCATATTTTTTGTTATTTATCGTATTAATATTATTATATATATTTTCTTGATTTGTTTTACCGCAATTTTTACTATCAATTGCATGTACTCGTTTCACATGCAGCTTGAACTTGAACTTGAAAATCACTCTGCATTACGACTTACCAACACCGCCGCAAAAAGCGCTCTATTTACCAACAGTCAACAGACAACAGACAACAACTAAATCAAAAGCACGCCTACAACAGCCTCGACAATTACGGCAGTTAATTCAAACCGTTGCACATTACGTATTTAATTACCAGCCTAATACACGCTGACATACATACTGGTACATACAGACATACAGACAGATATATATGGATATACAATTGTACGTACAAGCACTTCATTATTCGCCGCTTTTTCGCTTTTATGTAACATTTAATTCACTTTTCAATGTTTTTATCTTTGATTTGATTTTTCCATACATACACTTTGTATGTACACATGAAAGCATGTACATATACATATATTATACCCCACTTGTTTCTTTCCAAGTTTCCCACTTGTTGTTGTGTATTAAAGTGTAGCCTCATGTTTGTGTGGTTTTTGGTGCACTTTTTTGGCGGCTCACGTGGCACTCAAGCATGAACATTTCGTTGTTAGGTTTTTTGTATCGTGTGCTTTTAGTCGGTTTCTTACTTATTACTGCTTTGCTCTTGAAAGTATAATATTAGTATAATTATGTAATTCAAGTTGGCGTGACGTGTGGGCAAAAAAATATAATAATTATTGTAATGAAATTTTAAAGCGTCTAATTAAATAATTTATAATATGTGGCTGATAAAATGAAGTGATGTGGAAAACACACTGTGAAATATGTTTTCAGTAAGAGGAATGGTTGATTGGTTTGAGCGTTGTTTGACGTTGTCGTTTCGATGCCGAAAGTACAATCAAAAAGTGTCTCTAAATCAATTCGCTTTCTGTTTAATTTGCTAATATATAATATGGAGCGCTATATTTTCACAGTCTCTTTAGATCAGTAATCAAATAGCAGCCTTCTTTTCTCACAAAGGCTGTTAAAAGTTATATAATTTTTTCAGCGTAATCTCGAAATGGACTTTGATTCTGCGGTTTCGCATTAGATTTTCACTTCTCTTGGCTTTCAGCACTCAGCCGAAAAGCTTCGAAAGTTTCTCTGTTCTTCAAAAGGATCTGCCGATAAGAACGGCGTGCAGTTAAAATGAAGTAAAACACTAAAATTTGGTCGAAATACCTTGTGTTTTTTTGTTATGCAGATACGTAGGTTGCTATATATATTTCTGGCCTAATAATGTAAATAGGCATATTTATCAACGAAAATGTTTTTTTTTTATTTTTTTTTTTTTTTTTTTTTTTGTCGATTGCTGTTTTGTTTCGGGCTCATACGCATAGATCCATGATTCGTCACCTGTGACGATCTTATAAACGTCTTTTGAAGCACCGCGATCGTATTTTTTCAACATTTCTTTACACCAATCCACACGAGCCTTTTTTTGAGCGATTGTCAAATTGTGCGGGATCCAACGAGAACAAACCTTTTTACGGCCAGGTGTTCATACAATATCGAATGTATGCTGGTGGGAGAAATGCATAGGCATGCCTCTATCTGAAGGTATGTTACATGACGGTCTTGCATTATCAGTTCACGTACGGCATCGATGTTTCTGGCACAACAGCTGTTTTTGGACGACCTTCACGGAGCGAGCGTCGGCCACGATTGAATTCGTTGTACCAGTTTTTCACAGTGCTATAAGATGGTGCTTCATAGCCATACAAAGATTTTAGTTCATCGATGCACTCTTGTCGTGATAATCCACGTCGAAAGTTGTGAAAAATGATCGCACGAAAATGTTCACGAGTTAATTCCATTTTTTGGCCGAGATGATTTTTTCAATTCCCTGTAAATAAAACAATTCACTATTAAATGACAAAACGTTTTGAGTGATGTTATACTAAAAAATGTCAAACTTTCCAAAGGAAATGTCAGATTGCACCTGGCAACACTTAGTGTTGCCCTAGGCTAGAATATATACAGCAGCCCTCGTAATTGTATGTCATTTATAATTTGATCAAAATGTCAGCAAAATGGCAAATGGCTCCGTTTGCATATCTCCAACTCTTTACGCCAATTTCCGATGCAGCATTTCGGCTGAAATTTCGGCTATATTGCGTTGAATGTTGTTTTCGAGCTCTTCGAGCGTTGTTGGTTGATTGGCGTAAATGTTTGCTTTAACATACCGCAGAGAAACCAACAAATCAGAAGGAAAAATTTGCGACTGTTGTGCTAACCGGTCTGTGGGGTATGACTGTAAACTAGAGTAATCTAGAGGCGTTAAATCACATGCTCTCGGTAGCCATTTTACTGGGCCATTTATGGAAATTAACGAGCCGCCAAACTCTATAAGCTCACTTGGGCCCAATAGATCTAGGGTCGCGGTTCAATACTAGTGTAATAATCAATGACAATGTCTAGATATGAAACATGAGACGACGCACATTCTTGTGGGAAATTGAGATCGCACATTCTTGTGGGAAATTGAGATCGTCGGTATCAATTTCATCAAACTCCGGGAAAAAAGTCGGTCAACATCGTGTTATAAAGCTCGCTATTGATGGCATTTCCTGCTTCATTTCGAATGAAATAGGGACCGATGATATAGTCGTATTACAAACCACATTAACCGGTCAGTTGTTGGGAATACAATTGCCTTTTTCGATTTTCAGCGTCTGTTTGAGAACGTGAATTTGCGTAATAATCTGGGACAATTTCCAAGCATTGTACCAACGAAAAACGTTTGATGAAATGGCAAATCTTACTGAATACACTGACATAATTTAACACGGATCTCTAAGCAAACATGGCCGCCACAAGTTGACAAAATCACGCCATCCCTATTAATAGGCGCTGCATTTTACAAGTGTAATGCTCTGAACAAAGACTGTTAGCATATATACACTCACGTTCTCGAAAAAACAATTTAACTCAGCGGTATGAGATGTAGCGCTTTCACGTTATCTGAGTCGCAGAAGTTGCATACATTTTCGGATGCCGAAAATCAAAGTTTTGAAATTAAACCCAGTTTTCACAAAGAAAGAAATGATTGCTTCGAGTTTATGGTCTCTCTCAATCAGCAGCAAGCGGTAGTTTTGCTATCATATTATCCAAAATGTGGGTGGAGAGGCAGATATATAACACAATTGATATGTAAATTTAATTGTAGCAACCTCACCTATATTTTGACATTTTACTTTTTTATTTTAAACAGCCGTTGTTGCTAGAAAATTTTATTGCGTAATGAGAGTTGCCTTTTGTATTTCGGAATTAAAGAACAAAACCAAAAAATAGGGTGTAAATAAGCAAGTCGTTGCCAAACCAGGACGGTGGATGATTCATCAAACTGATATTTTGACTGCTCAAAAATGCGGTAGTTTCAGTCGAAGTGTCACCTGTCCTGATGTCATAGACCTGTTTCAAAGCACTGCTGTCACATGTTTCTTTACATTTTTTTCGACCAACCGACGCGAGCCTTTTGTCAAATTGTGTGGGATCCAACATGTAAAAATCTCTTTTACAGTCAAATCTTCATACAAGATTGAATGTTTGCTAGTCCCACTATTTCCTAAAGTTGGTTTAACATCACGATAGTTCACATGACGATCTTGCAGTATTAGTTAGCGCAAAGCACCAATCGTTTCCAGAGCAACAACTGATTTTGGGTGACCTTAACGAAAGTTGTCTTGGAGTGATATACGGCCTGGATTGCATTTACCATACCTTCGATAAACACTGGTACTTGAAAGAGATTCATCGGTAAATATTGAATTAATTTCATCGTTGCTCTCTTGCTGAGTTAATACGTAGAAATCTGTAAAAAAAATCGCGCTAAAATGTTCGTAACCTAATCCCCATTTTTGGTCGAGATGAATATTTTTGGTTACTGTCAACAACACAAACACAAGATAATCCACTTCCAAAAAGCGCATCAACACCTGAAATCATAGCGTACAATTTCAATCTGTTAACTCATTCATATTTACAAGCCATTTAGTGTCGCAGTGTCACCGCAATGGAAACAGGTGAATATCGTGCGGTGATAAAATTCTTTATTTTTGGAAGGTGTGGCACCGAAGAAGCTCACGGTAGGCATTGTAATGATTGTTCTGCCTACAATAAGAACGGTAGTAAGATGGTTGTTGAATTTAAACGTGGTCGTACGAAGCCTCGATCACGTGAGACGTCAGCATGAACACCGAAATCATGGCCAAAATATGGTAGCCTTGATTTTGGAGAGATGTTCGTTGGCTGAGGAGAGATTTGAAATCACTCTATCAATGGGTGGCGCATTCGCGAACAATAGAACAAAAAGGCATTCAAATGCGACTTTCTCAGCAAAATTCGGAGTTTTAAAATAATAAAATGGATTTTGTGCGTCGATTCATCACTACGAATGAGACTTTGGTCTATCACCATGATCCTAAATCAAAACAAGAGGCTAAAGAGTGCTGTGAACCTGGTTTTTCGGCCTCGCAATGAGTTCGTGTCCGGAAATCGGCCAAGAAGGTTAAGAAGTTTTTTTGTGAGAGGAATTTACCTGCAAACTTGTAAAATAATTAATTTTGAATATTATTATTACATATTATATAATATTATAATATTATTTTAAACCAGTTGAAGGAAAAAATTCGTGAAAAAAACCCGGTTTGCCGAAGAAAAAATCCTTTTCCATCAGGACAGTGCACCGTGTCATAAGAGCATTTTGACAATGACTAAAATCTATAAATTAAAGTTCGAATTGTTGGAGCATCCACCGTATTCACTAGATTTGGCCCTCAGCGATTTCCATTTGTTTCCAGAACTCAAAAAATGTATGCGTGGCAAACGTTTTTCATCAAATGAAGAGGTCATAACTTCTGTTGAAGCGTATTTTGTAGACCTTCGAAATTCTCACTTCAGATATGGGATTCACAGATTGGAGGAGCGTTGGAGCAAGTGTGCAGGGACCGAATAATATAATGAATTTTGAATTACAAAATTGTGTTTTTCTTATCAAATGACCAAACTTATTGAACATCCTGGTATAACTAATATCTTTTAGAACAAGTATGGATAATTTTCGGAAGCAGTGCCATTTTAATCTTAATTGCTTCGAATATCTAACTAAACATTTGCACAAATATGAATTTTGGTTATTTGGTTTATTCTAATTTAATTTATTTTAAACGAGAAATATTTTGGTTTTAATTTACATCAAAATTTCCGCAAATACTGAGACGTAATCGCAAATGTCATTCAAATAATTTCCTCAAATCATTTCCGTCAACAATTTGTGCGCAATAAATTGTCGGCTGTTGCATGCCCCAGCTGTAGCTGCAGTGCAAAATGCACAAAAGTTTGCAACTTAATTTGCGAAATTGTCAACAACCGGCAGAGTAAGCAAAAGTGTCAGCTCACGAGCATGCTGACGAGCACACGCACACGAACACACATACACATTATATATACTGTAAAGTGCAAGGAGTATTTGTGAATATGCAAATACTTGCAACCATGTGTATATGTATACATATATATATTTATGTGTGTGTGTAAATACGTGCCGCAGAGCCAAATAGTGTACGGAGCAACAACGCAGCAACTTAATAAATGACTGCTGGTCAAAACTGTAGCACGGATCAACTGAGTGCCTCAACTATGGATTTGAGGTTACGCGGTGGTTAGGGGTGGCAACGGAAGCAACGTGTCACGAAAGCCACTCTTAGAATGCATAAAATGTCAGCATGCTGAGGGCCAAATGGCTGCGTTCATTAAAAATTCAAAATCAAAACTGTCATTTGCATAAAATCTACAGCAACAACGACAGCAATGACAAGAGAGAGCAATTTTATTTTGCAAGCTTTCAAATTGAGCGTCAGTCGAGCTAAATAAATCTGTACCGGTGACATTGCAACTTTGTTGCATGAAGCGACAACGAACCGGAGTTGCACTTTGTCTGGCAAATATTCATTAACAGTGAACATAACGATGAAAGTGTGAAAAAGTGTTGCATATTTTAAGGCGGCATAGCGCTGTTGATGAACTGCCGCACAAAATATGCGGAAATCTGTAACAAAAATGCCGTTAACGCTTTCAACGCCTACTTTAATTTTATGTTTTGCTGCAAAATAAGCAAAAGTATATTTTATAACGGCAGATGCATATGCATTAGTAAGTCAGGTGTGTATGTGCCGCTGTAGCTGCTGGGCTACATCAAGCAATATATGCTGTTGCTCTGGTCGCTATCGAGCCGTTGCTTGTTGCCTGCGGCGCCAACCGAAGCGCAAATTATAGTGGCAAATTGGCATTGCAACAACAGCATAACGTATGTAGCCGCAACCACAATTGCAACAACACAAATACAAGCAGTTGTGTCAGTTTGCATTTGTGTGAGGCAATGTAGACTTACTTTGACTGCTCGTTGCTTGAAGTGAGCATGTTGCCAACAACATTTCGAGTTGAATGTCCTTTGGCGAAAGTGTGTAAACACACACGCATACACATGCAGGTACATTTGTTGGCATTCACAGGCACACAGATGCACTTTGGTTGCTTCTAGGTATTTGCTGCATATGTATGTGTACCTTTTTGTGGGCGTTTACACATACTTAGGCAGTTGTTGCTTGTGCTACGTCATTAATGTGCTCATATCCTGCTTCCAGGAAGCTGTTAATGCGACGTAAACCTCAGCCAACACATTGAACCGAATGTGCGCGCAGCAAAGAGCAGCGAGCAATGCTTGTGTGGGCAAAACAAATATTGTGCATTTGTAATGAACTGACGCATGTACGCCATATAAGTATGTTTACACTAGGGTGGTTAAAAACAAAAATATTTTTTACTTCTTTTTTTTTTATTTTTAATAAATATTTTTTGGTATGCATACTACTTTCAGAAAATTTTTTTTTTTTTATTATTTTTTTTCCATTTTTTTTTTTAATAAATATTTTTTGGTATGAATAATACCTTCAGAAATTATGCATAATTTCCTCATTAATCAAATTATTTATTTTTTATTATATATTTTTTTTAATTTTTAATAAATATTTTTTGGTATAAAAAATTCCTTTTTATGAAATGATATCTGTCGAATAGTTCAACTAGCTTTCAAATTATGGTAATTTATATTGCGGCAGATATTTAAGGTTAGATATACTCTAGGGTGGGTCAAAAAAAATATATTTTTTTGCTTTGTACTCTGAAAAAGAGGTTCTTAGACACCTCTTAAAGAGCCTCTCCAAGTATGATCTCATAATTGTAACATTTTTCTTTCGTTTTCTTATTATCAGTTAGAAAAATGCATATCTCGCTTCCAATTACTTAAAAAAATAATTTTCTAGAGCAATCAATTTCTTGAAAATCTATAAGTTTTCAGATTTATAATGATTTTTTTTCATTGATTTGTAAAACCCATAAAAAAATAATTGTTGCCTTAAAATAATCACACTTCAACCGTTAATATCTTTCAAACATTTAGTAGATTTTTTGTAGAACACTCAATACAAAATCTACGGAATTTTTTCTCAAGTTGTTGGAAACAAGATATGATTTTTCTGTCTGAAAACAAAAAAAGACTGTAAGGCAGAGGGCCTTCGCGTTGGAATTAAGAACTCATACTTGGATGTATTTTCGTAAAGGTGTTTAAGAACACATTATATTTGTACAAAGTGAAAACTTAAAAAAAAATAAATTGGGCTCACCCTAATGTATATATAAGAAAAAAAACTGTAAGGATCTTCTTCGCATTAGAAATAAGAATTCATACTCGAATGGATTTTCGAAAATTTTTTTATCCACCCTAATGTATGTATATATAAGAAAAAACTTTAAAGCGGAGAATCTTCGCGTTAGAAATAAAAATTCAAACTTGAATGGATTTTCGAAAAAAAAAAAAAAGTTTACCCACCCTAATATATACATACATATGTACATATACACCCATACACTTTGGTTATACAAACAGAAAATAACTGTGTGCACAAATTGCCTTTCAATGTGGCGTCACCGTTACACAGTTGTGAATTGTTGACTTGTATTTATGTATGTGTGTGTGTATTTGATTTTGCGTTGTATGCGTGAAAACATCTTGTTGTTGCTAAACTTTGCTCTATAGCATCATATTAGATGCGTAATTAGATGGAATTGAGGCTTCCGTAACCATTTGCATCATTGCTGATGCGCCTAAGATATACACACACACATATACACATACATAATTATATTTGTGTCAAGCTGCTGGGGCAATAGTAGTCATATAGTATGTGCTTTATAAGATATATTTTCATAAATGTAATAAGAAATGAAAGTGGAATAATATTTTTATTCCAAGGAATTGCTTAAAAGCTCATAGCAAATTGGCACTAGTGTTAAGATTTTTTTTTTTAATTTTTATAAATATTTTTTGGTATAAACATTTCTTTTTTTCTTGTATTCCGTAAAATGTTTAAAATATTATGAAACTATTACGAGTATTTATACGATTTTGAAATGAAATCTGCCGAATAATTCAGTTAGCAATCAAATTATGCTAATTTATATGGCGACAGATATTTAAGGTCAGGTTAAGTTAGATAAATAAGCTGTTTGTTCGTGATACCACAAATGATCCCACTTGTATAGAGTGGTAGAGCCGCTTGTCCATTGTGATGGCCAGAACTCCTAAATGTGGATCAAACAGACCGTTGCATATCCACAAAGCGCCTAGAGCTTGCCACAAATTTATTGAAGTGGCCATCTTCTGTTCCAGCCAATTCGCCGGGCAGAAAGTGGATGAAAGCCAAACAGTAGAGGAGAAAATGTCTGTTTCCACCACATTTGCCTTCTTGCTACTTTGACAAGAGGTGTATCTTCCAAAATCTTTAGTCGCATCGCAGTGATATGAACTTTGCTAAGAGCTAGCCGTTCAATGGATCAGCATTCAATGGTATCAGTTTCACTCAGCTTCAGAAACTATACCAAGCACACAAATGCTGGTTATTAACTAAAGCTTCCTAATAAAATTTGGGTATGGGTTTTTCTTGAAAAGTTATCAGCTTTACAGTTTTCGACTATTCCGCTGTGGCCAAGTATTAAGAGGAATTTAATATGGAAGTAGCTTGATGCTGCCACTGAGGAAGTCATACACTCCTTGACTAGCTTTGAGTTCACTGTCAGAGTGCTTAAGGCATCAAGCAGCACTTCGGAGAAGTAGATCTGCTGCTACCTGGATGGCTGCCACTTCAACTTGAAAGACATTACAGTGGTATGGCAAGTCTGAAAGAATGTTTGATTGTGAAATACCGATAAAATATTCAGCAAAATCTGTCGGAGATACTTAGGTAGACTTTCCATTCATTAAAACTTATTGACAATAAATCTACTGGACAACAGTATGGATGTTAAACTTATATTTTGGACCTTCCAAATTGAGTTTAAATAGTGTTAAGAATATTTTTAGCAGATTATGTTATTCAAGAATATATTGATTAGTCTCAAATGACTATAATCAATTCTGTTATGAGTCTTAAATTATAAAATTTGCCTTTAGTCTTCAGATATATTGCAAGTAAAATATACAGTAAGTAAACCAAAAAAATAAAAAAAAACAAGTAAGGAAGGGCTAAGTTCGGGTCTCACCGAACATTTTATACTCTCGCATGATAAAGTGATAATCGAGATTTCATTATCCGTCATTTACATATTTTTCAAATACCGTATTTTTGTAAAGTTTTATTCCGCTATCATCATTGGTTTCTAATGTTTATACTCGTATTATACAGAGAAGGCATCAGATGGAATTCAAAATAGCGTTATATTGGAAGAAGGCGTGGTTGTGAACCGATTTCACCCATATTTCGTACATGTCATCAGGGTGCTAAGAAAATATTACATACCGAATTTCATTGAAATCGGTCTAGTAGTTCCTGAGATATGGTTTTTGGTCCATAAGTGGGCGAAGCCACGCCCATTTTTAATTAAAAAAAAAGCCTGGGTGCAGCTTCCTTCTGCAATCTCTTCCGTAAAGTTTAGTGTTTCTGACGTTTTTTGTTAGTCGGTTAACGCACTTTTAGTGATTTTCAACATAACCTTTGTATGGGAGGTGGGCGTGGTTATTATCCGATTTCTTCCATTTTTGAACTGTATATGGAAATGCCTGAAGAAAACGACTCTATAGAATTTGGTTGACATAGCTATAGTAGTTTCCGAGATATGTACAAAAAACTTAGTAGGGGGCGGGGCCACGCCCACTTTTCTAAAAAAATTACGTTCAAATATGCCCCTCCCTAATGCGATCCTTTGTGCCAAATTTCACTTTAATATATTTATTTATGGCTTAGTTATGACACTTTATAAGTTTTCGGTTTCCACCATTTTGCGGGCGTGGCAGTTGGCCGATTTTGCCCATCTTCGAACTGAACCTTCTTATGGAGCCAAGAAATACGTGTACCAAGTTTCATCATGATATCTCAATTTTTACTCAAGTTACAGCTTGATGACGGACGGACAGGACGGACGGGACAGACAGACATCCGGATTTCAACTCTACTCGTCACCCTGATCACTTTGGTATATATAACCCTATATCTGAATCTTTTAGTTTTAGCACTTACAAACAACCGTTATGTAAACAAAACTATAATACTCTCCTTAGCAACTTTGTTGCGAGAGTATAAAAACAAATACTCAAGAATTATATTATTTATAAATGGAAGCAGTTTTTATATGAGAAAGGAGCTTCGGATAGCATCGCTTATGGCTGCCTTTAGTTTCACTTCAAACTCAAAGTAAACGATTGATTTTTTGAGAAAAAATATTTTCAAATTTCAAATGATCAAAAATAAGAAATATTGCCTACATTTAGGCGCAGTGATACTAGCAAAATCAAGTTCATGTACGGAAAACTTTTTCATTTGACGAGTTATCTTCGCGAAACTTCGTCTGGTTTATTGTCAAATCTTCGAATAAAATTTTCATATCGGACCAGTATAGAATACTCGTATATCTTTCATATATCCTCCATATATGCTTCACAACTTAGCTGCGGCAATTCTATTAATCTTAACAAGCGCTGAATTCAAGTGCAGCAAATCATGTAAATCAACTTAACGCAAATTGCTCGCAGCAAGTGTGTGTCTAAGTGTTGGTGGCGGCAACAATTGCCTGCCGATTTCACGTGCAATGGAGGATGAATTATGCCTGAAAATCTCTAGACAATGCGCCCTTGCGCTCGTAAGTGTAAGTGCATTCTGACATACCTACATATATGTGCTCAAACATACACACACACATAGATATTTGGAAGACACGAGCGCTTGTTGTATGCATTGATTCGAATTCCTTTGGACGAAATTGTTAACGGACCAATGTGTGTAATTGCCGGTGAACAGTGACAGCAAAATTTGGTGAACACTATCGTTATGTGTAAAGCCAACACCAACAATAACGATATAGCGATGCAAGGCTATGGCCAAACCACAAGAAAAAATTGCACAACCACCATAAAGGTAGAAATAGCATGCAACACAGCCAGTGCTGCCACATGTTTGTGAACCGTGTCAACGATGCTTTGCAACGAATTTGTTGTTGTTGGATTTGTGGTGTCGCCATCCGCTTCGTTTATCGCACAGCGCCTGCCTTGCCTTGCGGCAGTAACCTTAACTGCCGGTCGATATGGCGGCTGCTGCCTTACTTGCGGCTGGAAACTGCTGCTTTCGACACACGCACACACATGTACGCTGAAATGGTGCTTATCGCGCCGCACTTCCTTTGTGCGCTTGCTTTGCCGCCCGAAATTATGCCACATATTTGCCGACAACGACCGTGCTACTGCTATATGTCACGTGATTTATCGTATAAGCAGTGGTGTGCCGCAAGCACGACAATATTTGAATGTGTTCACACATACACACACACGCGCACATCGTTGCTGCCTGCAAGGAAAGCGTGGTTGGTGGTAAACAACGGCCACTGCTTTTGCTATATTGCACACCTTCGAACAACAAAACAGGTTTACGCCTCAGCAGCAGACACACACTAGCTCATGATTTTTGTATATGAGTGTATGCGTGTGTGTGGGTGTGTATATATGCACATGCATTCTTGAGCGCTTGCTTACGCATATTGGCAATGACAATTAGTGACAAATCGCCTGAGAGAGTTTCGGTGATTGTTAAGTGCGCCTATGTGTGTGTGTGTGTGCTGTTATTTACGCATATTGCACGTTACTGCCAATGCCAATTATGCGAACCATTGACTTGGCAATAATCATTACCTACGGCTTTACTGCTGACATTGAAAAGAATTATCGCCTGGCAAAAAGTAAGCAGCAGAAAATCGTAGCATAGCTGCAGGCGTTGTTGGTAAAATATGTAGGGAAAGTTCAGGTTTTGTGCTAAATGCAGTGAAATTATTTTTTAATCAATTATTGCATTTGGAAATTATTACACTTTTTCTATATTAATATAGAATTTCTAGTTTCAATATTGAATTGTTGAATTATTTAGTAAAAAGTAAATATTTTTAATTTACTAAAAAAATGATAAAATATTTAAATCTTAAAATTTTTGTTTGCTATGAAATTCTTCACAAAAAATCAAATTATAATTTCCGTGTACTTGCCCGCAGAAATCATATTATACCCTGAACAGGGTATATTAAGTTTGTCACGAAGTTTGTAACACCCAGAAGAAAGCGTCGGAGACCCTATAAAGTATATGTATAAATGATCAGTATGTTGAGCTGGTCGATTTAGCCATGTCCGTCTGTCTGTCTGTCCGTTCGTCTGTCTGTTTGTATATATACGAACTAGTTCCTCAGTTTTTAAGATATCGTTTTGAAATTTTGCAAACGTCATTTTCTCTTCAAGAAGCTGCTCATTTGTCGGAACGGCCGATATCGGACCACTATTACATATAGCTGCCATACAAACTGAATGATCGGAATCAAGTTATTGTATGGAAAACTTTTGCATTTGACAAGATATATTCACCAAATTTGGTGCAGATTATTTCCTAAAGCATCAATGTAATCTCTGAAAAAATTGTTCATATCGGTTAACTATAGCACATAGCTGCCATACAAGCTGAATGATCGGAATCAAAAGCTTGCATTGGAAACTTCCTCATTTGATCATATATCTTCACGAAATTTAGTATGAGTTATTGTTCACAGAAATTATGTAATATCGAAAGAAATTGTTCAGATCGGCTCACTATAGCATATAGCTGCCATACAAACTGAACGATCGGGATCAAGTTCTTCTATGGAAAACTTTCACATTTGACAATGTATCTTTACAAAAGTTGGCACATGTTATTTTCTAAGATAATAATGTAATACACGAAGAACTTGTTCAGATCCGCTTACTATATCATATGGCTGCCATACAAACTGAACGATCGGAATCAAGTTCTTGTATGGAAAACTTTCACATTTGACGTGATATCTGCTCGAAATTCGACATAGATTACTGCTTAAGGTAATAACATAATTTCCGAAAAAATTGTTCAGATCGGAATGCTGTAGCATATAGCTTCCATACAAACTGAACACATAGTTACTAAAAGAAATGCACCTGTGAAGTGTATATTAGCTTCGGTGCAGCCGAAGTTAACGTTTTTCCTTGTTTTAGCCTTAATGATAACTGTGGTCGACACGATTTTCTTTACAACAAAAATAAGGAGACATTTTTTTTATTAAACTTTACTTTTGCTGACACAACAATTTTAAATTGTGTTCCTTCTTTTCTCTTTGCGCCTAAATTCTCATAAATTTTCATACGTTAACAGTTTTGGGTAAAGGTAACTTAAAATGTGGTTATTTACTAACACACTAAATTCAAAAATGTTATACGCCTGCTGGTCCTGCATGTCGTCAAGCATTATTATGGCCGTAATACAGTATATTAGCTGGGGGGTTGTTCAAACACATACTCAGCAGTTGTTAATATATTTTTTTAGTGGTGCACATACTACAGTATTTTCCTATAGGATGATATCCAAGTGCGAAGAAAATCCACGAATTATTCACTAACAAACATTATATATATTCATCGAAATTGTCAGTTTGGTGTGGTTTTTGGACTGATGGAATCATCGGTCCCTAATAGAGAGTGATATAGATCGATGATAATCAACTTTTTATTGGCGTAATTGGTAGAAGTGGATCCCGACAACATGTGAATTAAATTTTGCACCAATTTTGCAAGCATGACTCATTTTATTACCAACTAAAAACCAATTTTTGGGTTCCATCTGGTTAGTGGTAGCTGATTTATCAGAAGAGGCCACTTATTTGACGTATCGCTAGGTACGTGACAGGTCCACTTTTCGTTAAGATTCGTGTTTTTGGAACAACGTAGCTCTTATATGCTTGACATCGACATTGAAATTTAAAAATTATAGCAAAAAGGCACTGTCTGCCCCCGACAGCAATGTTAGCTATACATCTACAGTTTTGTGAAAATGTAGAACAATAATGCTTTAAGCATTTAAATAGCACCAAACCGTTACTTGTTTTTTTTTTTTGTTTGCAAGATAGCCTACAGGAATCTTCGCAATCCAGATATTGCAATTTTGCTCATTTACACACATAAATTGAGGATTTTTCCAGCCCTCTCCTCCTTCAGCTTCTTTAGTTTGGGGAACAAGAAAAAATCACACGGCGCCGAATCTGGTGAATACTGTGGTTGATCGTTGGTAGTATTCATTGTGTTTTTGGCTTTAAATACGGTCACAATGGTGGCTCGATGCGATAGTGCATTATCATCGTGCAAGATCCATGAATTGTTCTTTCACATTTCCGGCCGATTTCGACAGATATTCTCACGCAAACGTCTTAATACGGCCAAATAAAACTCCTTACTGACCGTCTGTCTCTCCGGCACAAAGTATTAATGTATCAATCTTAAGCACCACCTTGATTTTTAGGGGCTTTAGTGTGTTTTTTCTTTTGGTTTCTGCTCGTTTTTTCCCTCCATTCCGATGATTGTTGATTTGCTTGCATGTCAAACTCGTAACTCTCTGCAACGGTAGTTATAATGCTTTCCATGAATGTTGGATCGGTATTTGCACGATCAAGCTTGTCCAAAGAGACCTGTTTAACTCTCTCTCTTTTTCAAAAAAAAAAAAAAAAAATTGAGCTTTATCGAGACGAATCGAGCAAGATCGCTTTTCATACTAAAAATATATACAAAACTCATTAGAAAGTTCCCGCGAGAGTTGTCGAGCTCTCTAACCATCTCTCTAACACTTGCCTGACGATTTTCAAGCACCATATCCACCACTCTCTCAGTTGAAGAAGTCGAAGGTGATCTCTCGATCGTCTTTGAAGGCTTTGTGCCACTCGTAGGCTTGTGGTTTTGATAAAACTGAATCACCGTAAGCCTTTTTCAACATTCGCAACGAAACTTGGTGAGAAATACAAAATTTTAGAGAAATTCTTTGTTCGATATATTTATCACCAGTAAAAATCGCTAGTCACTACTGAGATATACCGACTTAAGCAGCTGCTATAAACAAACTGGTTGACATTTGCATCATAAATGGCATACGATAATTAACAGACGGTTCTAACAGCTTACAAAAGTTTATACTCTCGCAACAAAGTTGCTAAGGAGAGTATTATAGTTTTTCACATAACAGTTGAAAACAAAACTAAAACAGTCAGATGCGCGGTATTAGAGTAAACGTCACTTATTCAGTGTTACATTTTTAAATGTTCCGCACTAGCAACTTACGAACTATAATAATATTCCGACCAAAAGCAACACTTACTGGACGTCCTTGAAGCCTCTGGAAAGGAGAACAATTAATGAGATAACGAGAAACTGACGAAACGAGTTGTTTATTTTTAACAGCTGTTTCCCAGAAAACTAGTTTTCGCACGTTAGCTCCCTTTTCGTAGACCAGGTCACATATTTATGCTGCTGTAAACAACATGGTTGACAGCTTGCACTCATATTTGGCATAGCAATTAAAGACGGTTCTACCAGCTTAGCAAAATTTTTTTGAAATACCTTTTGCCCGGGAAATTTTATTAAAATTTCCAAGTGCTTTTTTATCCCAATGTGTGCCGTTTTATTAAAAAAAAAATTACTGATATTCATATATGGTTTTGCATTTAAAAATTTACAATTGTAGCAATTCAAAAGCATTTAGCAGATATTTAAACGTAAATAATCTATACTTTTAATTGGACTTGTAGATACTGAGTGTAATATTTGCTGAATGGTGTGAAAATATGGGCAGGCGTAGCTTTGCTTTGATAAACCATTTGTATTTCATGTACCTTGCAAGAAAACCTAAGCCGTCTTAACATACATATCTATTATACCAGGGTCAGTAATTTCTGAAACCCAAGAATTAAGTAAAACAAAATAATACGTATAATAGGATGAAACTCAGAGGAAAGGTATAGAATATAACAAAAATGAAATAATATATGCGCGATCTGCGGTCGGGTGGACGAATGGAGATAGGTGAATAGGTGATACGAGTATTCAAGAGTATTTTTTTTTTTGGAGGATAGAGTCATGTGTAGAAGTTCACGCAAGTGAGGGAAGTTCTCTGATCGCCATTCACTTGGGGGTGGCCAGAAACGATTCTTTTACACATGGCTCAAGCAGCTCACAACTTCCGGTCTTTGACCAAGTATCCTCTGAATAGCCTAAGAACATCCGTTCGAAGGCGGGCTAAAATGAGAAGGCGAAACAACCCCCACATAGGGTTGTGCGCTGGGTTTGGGACTCGCCACGTAAAGGGCCCCCTTCCCCAATGAAAGATTTAAGAGTAGAAAATGGAAAAACTAAGTCCGATGGAAAAAAGGTAAAATGGTCAAGTTGTAGGTAATAAAAAGAGTCACAACTTTTCGGTTTATGCGTTTAATCTTAAATTATTTGTTGAAATAATCAAATAGTCAAGTTTTTGTTTTTTAATTTTAACTTTTGCAAAAATTTTTTTCTCTCGCGAAATTTGCGGTAAAACAGCCTTTCTAAAAAACTAACATTAATTTTTTTTTGATTAAAAATATTTTTTTTCTCCTGATATCAATAGAAAGCGAAACTTTATTTTGTTTTTCAACATCACAAAGTAGATATGTATGTCTCTCACATCTCTTACTAAAATTTGTTCACCGATAAAATTTTTCAAAGCAGCAGCTCTGTTCTATAAGGTGCTGGCACTAGAGCAGATTTGGCAAATTTATTTATATTTTTTTATATACATATATATTTAATCGGCCCCTTTTAGGGTTTTGCAGTGTTGAATCCGTCTATTGCTCTCAAAGATAATCCTTGAATGTAACCAAAAATGAAAGTGCACTAAAATCGACGAAAACTTTTACAAGTGTATTTCCCTACTGGGCATGTTGGCTTACGTATGCATTTGACCATTTTTATTAAACAACATTGAATATATTTCGAATTACTACTGTAAATCTGGCAGATATGCACACCTAAATACTCATAAGTGTTTAAATTGACACTTGCACTACGTCACAAGTACTTACATATATCGATTTCACACATATATATACATGTTGTTGTATATTTGTTACCAGGAACTTTGTGCACAACGATGCTTAAGCAAATACTTTCATGTAATCCTGCAATATTTAGAGCATTGAAGTATGCTTTGTTGCAACGAACAGGCTTATTGAAGTGGAATTGACAATTATGTTATTTATGAAACACTAATACTCAAACACACACACACATGCAATCTAATAAGTGTAAGCCAACCATATTGTGTTCGACATTGCAAATATTTTCCCTCACACACATACATACATACAAGTGCTGCTTCTTGCAAAGAGCCACTGCTGTAAGTGCCATTATTACAGTTTAATTACATAGTAATCGCCATAAATTTAGTAACAATTTGTTTTAAGACAGTACTGATTTGATTAATGCACATGTATTCGTTTCGCAAAGGCGTGTCCGCCAAGCAATTGTTTGAGTTTTAGTTAATGGAGTACCGCACTTAGCGGTTCAAAGTGTCACATAAGTACTTAATATACATCCATTTAGCAAGTATTAATTAGAATTAAGCATATAAATTATTATAAATAAATTATGTTTGAGTAATGCTGCAGATTTTGCTGTCAATTTCAGCTATTATTTGAATAAATTGAGTATCTGCGATAACAGCAGCTTCATATACATATATCTTATGTGCTGAACTTTGCAAATTAATTGCTTTTAGGAAATATATTTTATCGTGAAATAATTATGTAATTGATTGTGTAAGTAAATGTGTACATAAGGGTGGTCCTTAAAAGCAGAAGCTGCCGCTTAGTGTCTTAACAAACTAGAATGTGTTAAAAAGCAATAAACACAAGTTACCACTTAAAGTTATAGTTGACCGATCTAAACAATTTGTTTGGAGATTGTTGCGTTGTATTGGATGAAAATCTATGCGGAATCATTTGAAGATACCATGTCAAATGAAAAAGTTTCCCATACAAGAAACTCAGCTATGCTATATTGGCATGATCATAACAATTTTTCTTACAGATTGCAACGCTGTCCTGGATAATAATATATGCAAAATTTTATGCAGATATCTTGTCAAATGAAAAAGTTGTCCATACAAAGACTTGATTCCGAACAATCAGTTTGTATGGCAGTGATATGCTATATTGGTTCAATATCCGCGGTTTTGTCAAATGAGCAGCGGCTTGAGGAGCAAATGACGTGTACAAAAATTCAGATCGATATCTCAAAAACTGAGGCAGTATCTTTGATCATTTTTGTGTGCTATATACTTTAAGGGCTCTCCAACGTGTTACTAACTTCGCTGCAAACTTAATACACCCTGTAGAGTTTAAGAAAGTTAATGACTGTTAAAACTGTAAACATAAAAGACAATCCTAACATACTCGCACATGTGTATTCTTGTTTTTATATTTTCAATTTCATGACAACACAAACCCATACATTTTCACATAATGAACAAAGCTTGCAAATAATATGCTAAGTACTCACTTTTGACATAGGGCCCAATGCGACCCAACAAATAACAGCTAAATTAGCTTGTCGCCTCGCGTAGACTGTTGCTTACTTCTCCAAATCATTTATGTATATAGCGAAATATATTTGTTTCGGTCGCAACTTCCTTGTGTGCTTATTTTCGGTCAGTCTACTTTCATTCTAAGCGCTCACTTGAATTTCCAACACACATACATATAAACAGACATACACATCATATATACATATACTATTATATACATCCAAGCCTAGACCGTCAGTTTAGTCCACCAAATTGGCATTTCGCTTTTGCATGCAAATTACTCTGCACTCTCCGGCTTGGCGCAATCATAAATTGTCCTCGGGAAAGCCAATTGGCGTTTGTTGTTGGTGACAACAACAACAATGAAGGCCGCAAATGCATTAACGTTCATTGACTTGCTGTCTGGCACACAACAGGTAATCTAAATCCAACAATAGCGCCTAGACGATTGCCTTGCTGCAAAGTCAATTTCGTTTGGGTGATAAAAAGAGAAATGGAAAAGGAAAGATAAAATAAATATAAATATGTTTTCCATGCACTTTCGTAGCTAGCCTTTTAACAACACCATCACAATATAGTCGCCAACAAACAATAACTCGCGGCATTGTGTGCAACAAGCGTCGAGAATTGGCATTAGAGTACGGTGTTGGGGTCACCTAGCGAATTTTTTGTTCCGCTAACTTATACATATGTGTACAATTGGAAGCTTGGTATATTGAGAGATATTTTGATAAATGAAAAATATATAATTTTCACAAAAAATCTCCGAAAATTTATTTGGTAAACCATTTTAGACGATCCGACCTTCTTCAAATTAAGCAGCGGTTTTGTCGATTACTCCCAATTGCAATTCCAGCAATGTGTGAATGAAAAATGAATGCCATGATTTAAATATTTAATGAATATCTTAAATTAAAACATTATTATAATATGCCTTAAGGTATGAATTTCCCTTAAGCTGCTTATTTCGCGTACACACATCGTGTTCGACATTTTTCGTTTTTAGCTCGTACATTCCATTGTGGGTTTATCCACGTAATCCGTGTAGACACACAATTATTTTCGCTTCAAGTGCGAGTTGGCAACGCAACAGAAATTCTTATGGACATACCCATGTAATCATACATACATATATACTGTAGATGTAGACATTCAAACAAAGAAAATAATTAAATGAAATATCCCCGTGGGAAAAGTGAACTTTATAGCAAAGTTATTGACAAGTCAATGGCATTTATACCACATGTTTGTTCTATTCCTTACTCTCCAAAAATTTAAAATTTGGAAAAAAAACTATAGATATGCTTAACTGTGGTTACACCTCCATCATTAATGTGTTTATGCCAGTCTCTTACATTTATGCCAGTTGTTTGTTCCATTAAGTCGCTCCAAAATTTAAAAAAAATTAAAGAAAATACTCGAATATCTGATAACTCATATTATTACCTCTTCCTATATCTCTCTATTCTATCTGTATTTGATTATGCTAGCCTTTTTAATTTATGCCAGTTGTTTATTCCATTAAGTCGCTCCAAAATTAAAAAAAAATTAAGGAAAATACTCGGATATCTGATAACTCATATTATTAGCTCTTCCTATATCTCTCTATTCTATCTTTATTTGATTATGCCAGCCTTTTTAATTTATGCCAGTTTTTTATTCCATTCCTTGTGCTCCGAAATTTAAAAAAATTAAATAAAATTCTTAGATATCCGAAAACTGATATTATTACCTCTTCCATATCTCTCCGTTCTATCTTTATTTGATTATGCCATGCTTTCTAAATTATACCAGTTGCTTGTTCGATTCCGTACTCTCCAAAGATTGAAATTAGAAAAAACTATATGTATTTTTAATTGTTTTTACGCCTCTTTCATCAATGTGTTTATGCCAGTCTTTCCAATTTATGCCAGTTTTTTATTCCATTCCGTATGCTCCAAAATTTAAAAAATTGAAGAAGGTACTTAGATATCTCACAACTCATATTAGTACCTCTGCCTATAACTCTCTATAGCATCTTAATTTGTTTATGCCAGTTTTTTTCTAATTTATGCCAGTTGCTTATTTTATTCAGTACGCACAAAAATTCAGAAAATAAAACAAGGTAAAAAAAATGCTTAGATATCTGATAACTCACCTTATTACCTCTTCCTATATCGCTCCATTCTATCTATATTTCAATATGCCATGCTTTCTAAATTATACCAGTTGTTTGTTCGATTCGCTACTCTTTAATATTTAGCGAATCGTAGGAAGTTCTTGGATACCTCAATAAAGTGGTGTAAGCTCTCTCCATTCTACATCCTCTTGTGTACTTGATTTATACCAGTTGCTTGTTTGATTCGCCACTATTAAAAATGTCGCGAACCGATGGCAATTAGCATTTCGTGCTGAGTATACGCACTATATATGTATACATATATGTGTTTTTGTGTAGCGTCGTGCAGCACGTGACTTGTTTGGCCAATTTTGGCTTTGCATATTTGTTTGTTTTTTTGTTTTTAGCTTCGCAGCAGCGAATGGTCAAATGAATTTGCGAGTACGTCTATATGTTTGTGCGCGTGTGTGCTGCTTATTGTAGTATATTTGCTGCGGCGGTTTGCATTTATTTTGATCCGTTTCTTGTTTACTCTGCAATGTTTTTGCTTTTGTTTTTGTACGTGTTTATAATAATAGAACGAGTGCAATTTCGTCTCTCCGCATTTCGTTGGGTCGCTTTGTTTGCCCCGCGTGGCGATTTAGCGCGTGTTAATGGTATTTCTTGTGGCTGCAAGTGCGTGTGTGTTTGTGAATATGTACATATTGTTGTTGTTGATTATGCGCGTGTATTCTCATTGCTTTGCATGTTTAAGGAATATATCATGTATTTACAGTTTGTAAATCTTGGAAAGTAAAGAGTTCACTATACAAGGGGTAAATGGAAGAATTTTATTAGAGAGAATTTCGGAATTCACATATATGTATAATAGCGAAATAGATCGATTTTAAGAGATTTGGAATTTGAGAGTTGTGTGAAAAATTTTTGAATTTTGTAAAATTTTTGTAGAACTTCTCTTGCTCCTTGCTTTCAGGTCATTATTAAGGAGTTATATACCATAAGAAGGCCGGAAAAAAGCGAATTTTCCAAATTTTTTTCTAAGAAAACTTTAAAATTTATTGATCAAAAAATGTTTTCATATATTACGGTATTTTTTAACTTTATTTTAAGACTTAGTATTAGTAAAAATATTTAATAGGAAAGGAACTACAGCTGATTTCCGGGAGTTCTTCTCATAAATGACGTTTTACGGTGGACACTATATCTCTGTACTAGATTCTCTGAAATTAAATGACCAAACAGTTTTCGTTAAAGTAGTGTTAAATCCAATAATTAATCGAAATAATAAGGAAAATATTGTTTTTTTCACAAAATGCCAGTTTCTAAAAAAAGTATATTTTTGAAAAAAATTCGAGCTTAAACTGTTAAAAAAATATTTATAGGTGAGAAAAAATCCTCGATAAACTACTGAAAAATATATTTAGGAAGTTCGTGTTAAAGTTTTAGACTAATCGGCATAGCTGTTCTCGAGTAATGTTGGTCACCTCGAAAATATTCACCGGAAAAACCGATTTTATGAAAATTGAAACTGTTTATAAACTCTCAAGTGGTTAGCGCTAGTGTATAGCCCTCATAACAGATATAGCTTTGGCAATTAATTCTGGTAGTATGGAAAAAAGAGCAAATTTCTTTTTTTTTTAACTTTTTTAAATACGTTTGCGATTATGTATAAAATATGGAGACATTTTAATACAAAATGGTGGCTAGTGGGCCAATATTTCGGATGGCTAAGATTAATAAGACCGCTATAAGGGATGGTGTTTCCAAGAATTACCGTTATCTAAAACAAATATCGGCATCTTAACCTGCATAAGACTCGAAGGTATGCCTTTTAGCCTTACAATAATTTTTTCCCCGAAATTTCGAACTTGCGAACTTAAATTGCATGGACCTGTAAAAAAGCTATTTTTTTTAGTAAAATTTGTTTAAGTAAAATTATCAATAATATTGAAAAATCGCTCGGAAAACTGTTCTGTTAAAGTGGGGAAAACACGAATATGTCTACAAGAGAATTTTCAAATTTCAAATAATTTTCAGAAATATCAGTATTTTCGCATCCAAATTAGTTTGATCAGTTCGCGAATATTTAAACACATTTTTCTCGCAAGTGTCTTATTTAAAACGATTTCCATAATTTCTCAGGTTCTAATGGACCGATTTACCTAAAAATTTAAAATGTCTTCGTTATAGACATGTCTATTTCTGGAACTATTTACATATGTCCTTAAATTTCAATTTTTAGTATTTAAAAAAAATCGAAACAGTAAAAAAGAATACAATTATATTTACTTATTTCAATTAATTTTTAATTTATATTTATTTTTTCTCTTTTTACAGCTTCTTTTGGAAATTACCCATCAAAAACTTTCGCCTTTTCAGCAGCAGCGGCTTTAACGGTAACCAATTTGACAGCACGGCTAAGGAAAGGGCCGCAATGTTCGTTTGATATTCAATTGTGTGCTTTTTTCCGAGCTGATTAGTGGTAAGTTTATCAAAAGTTTAATTGGAAAGGAAATTCAATTTTGTTTTATATATTTTGCACATTTCTTAGTTACTACCGCAAACGTCGCATTAAAGTCTCTGCTTATAAATATATATTGAACCAATTACTTTCACTGCAAACGAAGTCAGTCGCTTTCAGCGCACCTTTTGTGGGTCAAACGAACTTTGCTAATTCCGAAGACGTTTGCTAACTTATGTCTTACTCTATACCTACTTTGCTAACTTTTTAGCATTTCGTTCTTATTGACGCAACTGTGGCTTTGTAGCAAGGCAGCGGCGCATATTTTTACAAACGCTATTTATTAGTGGAAAATATACATATATGCAGGAAACTCATAATGCTGCTGGGAAAAAATATCCTTACATTATCTCTGCTTGTTTCCTTCTGCTTTTTCAGTTTCCTCACCTCTTTCCACTCTGCCTCTCTCTCACTCATACTGTTTGCGACTACGCGCATCGACCAGGAAATTGCAAAAAACCGCTCAATGCCATTTAATCAATTCAATACTTTAATTACGCATCTCTCAACTCAAGGTGCGCAGCCTTCACGCTCTGCTAGCAGCGCAGTTGCCAACCAACGCAGCGCTGGTCAACTTCCTCTGTTATCAGCCGTTGCTGTTGAAATGCGAGAAGTGACTACAACAACGAAGAATAAAACCAAGAATTGTTCAACGAAACACAATAACAACAACATAACAGTGACTACAGCATCGCCATGCTCTATAATCGTATATTAACATAAGGTGTGTTGTTGCAACATCGGAGCAGGCGGTGCGCACGGCGGCAGCGCGCAGGTAATCAGCAAAGTTTTCAGAATTTAATTTCGCATTTCGCTGCTGCTTCCTCCTCCCTTCGCCAATCGCTTTTGTTACATTCGCATTTTTTCGTCCACTCCTTCCGCGCTTTATTTTCAGTCTCTCAGCGGCGGCAGCGCGTTATAAAGTGCTGCCCGCAAGTCTGCCGTCAAAATAAATTTTAATTTTTGTATGAAAGTGATGCTTTTGTTGTCATTTGTGCAAGCTTTATAATGCTTGTTGTTGCTATTGTCGTTTTTGCTGGCTGCTTTGAGCCTTTGCTAATGTTTGCTCGCGTTGCCTTGTTTACCTTGGCCAATGAAATTCGCCGATTGCCGGTGTTTTTGCTGTTGCACAATGCCAATTTGTAGCAAAACACATACAAATATATATACACACATATACATATATATATGCATAGTAATGTGCCTATATACATACATATTTACATACCAACACTTGATATCCAAGCCACTCAGCCCCGCATAACTTTGCTTTCCTCCTTTTTACTCTGTTCTCTTCAGTATGCTGCTGGTTTGCATGCAACATTTTACTCACAACAAACATTTGGCATAATGCGTTGTTGTTGTTGTCATTGTTATGCTTACCTTTTGCGTTTTTGTTTTCGTTTTGTGTTTACCCTTTATTATATCAATATGTGGCAGCAACGAAAGCGTTCAGCATATAAAAAGTCTCAGCCATTATTTTCATATAAGCAATTTCAAACTCAAGCATAACTATATGTGTGTTTGTATGCTTGAGCACTTCTGACACCTTGAGCGCTTATTTCGCAGAGAGCTTGAGCGTTTTTATATAAAGTCTTCTGCTTGCCTTGTGTGCAAGCTTTTCTAGAAGCTTTGGTTATATTTGCTCTCCACTTGGCAAATGGAATTTAATGTTTCACTTCGTTAAAGCTTCGTGCGAGTAAACTTTAATTTTCTTTACTTTTAATTGAATCATAAAATTCTTTCTGGGAAGCAGCTCTAATAAGCGGATTTTTGGCATTAAAGCTCTGATAACGCAGCTCTTAACGAATTAATATGCCAAAAATTAGTTGCTTGATGTTGAAGTGGCAGACAAGAGTCTTCTGGCAGAGAAATAAGTAAGAATATATATGGATATCAAGAATACTACTTCATAAAAATGAACTGCTCTGGTTTCCTAAATATAAAATTTTTGTATTCTTGGTTCGACTTTAAGCAGCCTGTTTGGTTGACTGATTGACTGTAACATGACATTGCTATGGAAGGGTTCAGCGGTTACGCCACGCTATTAATAAGCCAATAATCTTATGCTGCTTCCCGATTCAGGTCAGTTGCTGTGTCTTGGAAATTAATTGCCACTACTTCTTAGTCCAGGAACGTTGCAAGGACGAAATTCTTTTAGCTATCTCCTATTGAAATTACATATGACTCTATGCTCCGTTTCGGGTTTCGATTAGAATCATATACATACATTACGATACATATCGAGTCTCCCATTTATGCGTTAAACTCTCTGCCGCATTATGGCGGAAAGCATTTCAACGCAGATCGAATGATACTATTTATCTCGCTTCTTTTATACTCTTCCAACCAGTTGCTACAGAGCATTATAGTTTGTTCACCTAACAGTTGTACGTTTCACCTAAAACTAAGCGAGATAGATATAGGGTTATATATAGGGTTATATATATATATATAAATGATTATGGATGACGGGAAAAATTGAAATCCGGTTGACTGTCTGCTCGTCCAAGCTGTAACTTGAGCAAAAATTGAGATATCTCATAAAAATTCGAGTTCGTAGATGGTCGTAATCGGACCACTGCCAAGCCCACAAATCGCCACTAACCGAAAACACAAAAAGTGCCATAACTAAGCACTCAATTACGATATGAAGCTGGAAATGAAGCGAGGGCCAGCCGTGTGGAAATTTTTTTTTAAAGTGGGCGTGGCCCCGCCCTCTAACAAGTTTAAGGTACATATCTTCTAAACCCCTTAAGCTACAACAACCACCTTCTACTGACAGTGTGAAAACGGATGAAATCGGAGGATAACCTCGCTCACTCTTCATATAACGGTACTGTTCAAAACTACTAAAACTGCAATAAATTAATAACTAAATAAGCCAAGACGTTAAATTTTACTTTCGACATGGTATGACAGAGCTTTATGGTAGCCGGTGTGAAAATTGGACGATGGTCGTGTTACCGTGAAATCCCATATCCCGGGACCCGACAAACTGATTTTGACAAAATTTAGTATATGGCTTCCCTGTTACCTTCCAATGTCACATTGTGAAAATGCACGAAATAAGACAACAACCACGCCTACTTCCCATATAGCACAATTTTAAATTCCCCTTGAGTCGTTCACGGGATGAAACTTTGCGCGAATAATACCTTTAGTGTATGCTACCTTATGAACAAAAATTGTTCAAATCCAATCATAACTCGTCAAGCCCCTAGGTACCGAATATTGGGACCTCAGTACCTATAATTGACTTTTGATCGAAAATATCGGTGAATGTGTGCGATATATAATTGAAGTCCAGGGATAATCTTTCGATAACGATATGTCTGTATGTCAAAAATGATGAATCGGCTCAATGCATCCCTTAGCCCTCATATACTTAATATAAAGATTTTCGAACTTCCGGGTGACTTTGTACCGCATATATCGGCTAATATGTGAGTTATCGCAATGAAAATAAGAGCGCGTGTTTTATTCATAAGAATGCATCTTTGTGCCTAAAATAGATAAATTTGAGCGAAAACTTGGCCTAGCCCCTATATAACTAATATCCGGATTTTCGAATATACGGCTGACTTTACTCCATATGATTGGTTTTACACCTTAAAGAATTTCCCTGGATTTGATTCTTGCAAGTTGCAAGAGTATAAAATGTTCGGTTTCACCCAAGCTTGGCCCTTCCTTACTTGTTCTGGTTCACTTGGTTATCCTTGTGGGAATCATGAATGCATAATGCCTAACTTGGTATTCTCTTTACTTTATATTTAAGCCAGTCTAGGGATAAAATTCTTAAATTTGACAATTTGCACTGAAAAGTCATTCATATTAACAGCCTTTAATTCAGGCATGATGAAGTCATTAATCTCTATAGCCCTTTTCACTTTAATACTACGATCGGCTTCATTTTTGAAGAACTATGAACCAATGATTCCCTCTGCCCACAGAGCACATCTAACAGTGACTTTTTGAGGATGTAACAATGTCTCAACCAAAAGAGAGCTTCATCGCTTATCAACTTTGGCAACGAGCAAATAACACATACTATGTGAGATTCAAAAAAATCTGCTGAGTGATATTTAAAGTAAGTTTAAGCATATTTTGTGCTACCAGCTACTACAAATATACTAAAACAGTCTAATATTTAGATTATTTTAGCAAGAAATTTGCTGCTGCTGTGCTATTTTGCATAAAAAGCTCAAATTTTTCTCAATATCTTTATTAGATGTATAAAATTTCTATTACTGTTAGGAGTCAACAGGGCGGATGAGTGGTTTCGTTTTCTTCTTTTCTTTTTGAAATATTCTTGGCAAAGCCAAACTCCAACTAAGATTCCAGCTAATAAAAAAATGCCAATAAATAAATAAATCAAATGCACGTAACACCCAATACCGGAAAGCATTGATTAATCAATTGCGCTGTGGCATGGGTATAAAGCACACGCCACCCTAAACTACACACCACCAAGGCACGAAGCTTACACTCAAATGGATTGAACTTTCACTCAAGTGCAGCGCATGCGGTCGACACCACACACAATACACATTCCTTTGCATGTCCTGCGCTATCAACGCAACGCCGTGCCACAACGAATGGGGCATGCAACGGAATTCAGTATCCGCGAAACATTCAATACAAACGGTACAAACGGCAGCCGACGAGCTAGTTGCGCCCGCGTCAGTACTGCTTCCATGCTGGCCACAACACAGCCTATGCACAAGCAGCAGAAAGAATGTAAAATGAAATAATAACAACAACAACAAGAAAAAAGGCAAAAATGTGACAAGTGTATAAGAAAATTTGTATATGTGTACGAAACGCGTGTGTAGGAGTATTTGTGCGCTGATATACATATGTATATACTATACATATACATATACATAAAAGGAAGCAATGAAAATATGAAGGCAAACAAATGTATACAACAACAGTAATGTAGCAATGGAAGCGAATAAGACGAAAGAGGAGGCTGAAATTGAAATTTTTGATGTTCGCTTTGTATAGCTGTGCTCACATATATATATACATATATAATAATATTAAATGGATTATATATGTATGCATAGATATATTTAAATATAATCGTTTAGCAAGCAGTGCGTTGAAAATGTTTAAAAGCGAGCACAACTATATACAACTATTTAGCACTGTAAGTGTGTGTGTGTTTGTTCATTTTCTTGTGCCAACAACGCATTAATCAGCTGGGGAGTAAAACTGTGCTTTTGCTTGTGTGTATAAGTATGTGTTTGTATGTAATTACAGGTGTAAACGAAATGCTTGTGCCACATACATAGTCATCAGGCATGGCGGCGGACAGACGCATAAAAGGACTGTATGTAAGAGAGTAGCACAAGAATAGGAAGCATGCAATGGCATCGAGCGAAAGTAGCGCGATGCGTCGTTTATTAGCTAAGCCGCAGACACGCAAAACGCTTTTTATATAAAATACACTCTATATATTATATATATATTTACTTATTTATGTGCCATAATCAGTGTATACAGCTGTGAGTAGTGTCAACTTAGCTTTTTTGGTTTGATATGTACATTTGGAGGTAGGCGTGCTGGGCTTGTGGCAAGTATTAATGGCCGCCACAATCATAAAATATTTGTCAGTATAAATTACACATGTTATTAGTTTGTTTCAAACGTGCTTTATGCCAGTGCTAATAACTTCTTGGAGCACACACACTCATACCAAGAAATATGCAGACGTGAAGCAATATTTTTTGTAGGTGTATTTGCTATTTAGTGAGCTATAAGCAGTAAAATATAGTGAAAACTTTCTTCAACTAACAAAAGCAAATGCCGTTAAAAAATGGAAATTTTTACCGAAAATTTACTTTTCTATTGTTTTTTATCTCTACTACATATTTGATAACTAAAAATGTTCAACAGGACACGCTATTAGGATATTTCCGTGCATGCTAACACACATATACAGTTATTATCACCTGATAAGTTTAAGTTTGGGTAAGTTTATTACCCAAAAAAGGAAGCGTCGGAGGCACTTTAAACTATTATGTGGAAATATGGTAAAAAAATAGTAAGACTTTGTTAATAATTTTGAAACTCTTAACTCATGTATTCTTCTAATCTGTGTCGTTCCTCTCAAAGTGATCCCCCATGGCCCCAATACAGTTATGCCAACAATTTTTCTAATCCTCGGAAAAGTCAATTTCCGGAATAGACTTTAATGTGCGTAGCGATTCACGTTTAATGTCTTGAATTGAGTCAAAACGATTTCCAGAGAGCGATTATTTGAGTTTGCTAATCAGCCAGAAGTCACAAGAAGCTAAATCAGGGTACGGTTGTTGCGACACGATATTGGTTGAAAATTTGGCGAAAAACTCACGAAGAATCAATGTAGTATGTGACGGCGCAATATCGTCATGCAAAAACCAAGAGCTGTCGACCCCTAATTCCGGCTTCTTTTTAAGAATAGTTTCGCGGAAACGACGCATAACACTCCAATAGTATTCTTTGTTGACAGTTTGGCCGGTCGGAAGAAATTCGGAGTGTACCACACCCCAATAATCGAAGAAAACTGTCAATATAACCTCGATTTTTGACTTGCTTTGACGTATTTTTTCGGCTTTGGCACACGTTTGCAACGATATTCGGCGGATTGATCGTCTGTTTTCGGGTCGTAGGCATAGAACCAAGACTTATGGCCAGTAATAATGCATTTCACGATAACGTGGTTGCCGGAAAACATTGTTTGACAGACGTTAATGCGACGCTGTTTTTCGAAAAAATTTAGTTATTTTTGGAACAAATCATGCTTTAACTTTTCTTAGGCCCAAATGATCTTTCAAAATAGTTTTCACTGATCCTTCCGATATGCCAACGATGCCAGTAATATCTCTGACTATTAAGCGTCGCTTTTCAAGTACCAATTCTTTAATTTTAATGACGTATTAATCAGCAGTTAATATTGAAGACAGTCCTGGATGTGGTTTTGTCGTCAACATGTTCTCGACCCTCTTTGAATAATTTGTACCAATCAAAAACACTTGCTCACGACAAAAATTTATCACTAAAGGCCTTTGCCAACATATTGAAAGTTTCGGCACCAGGACAACTATATTTTGGGAAACTGGTAAGGAAAACTTTTTCATTTGATGAGATATCTTTACCAAATCTGTCATTGGTGATTGTCTATGACAACGGTGCAATTTCCTTAGAAATTGTTCAGATTGTATCACTATCAAAGTTGAAAGTTTTTTTTTGTATTTGTGAAGGGTATTATGTGCAGCCGAAGTTAACGTTTTTTTTTGTTTTAATTTTTCAAATTTACATATTTTTACCTTCTCAGATTCACCTTAACATAAAAACAAAAAAAAATCCTTTATTATCATTTATCCATTCAAACTGTTTTGCTCCTTTTCGCCTGCTTAACTTTTGCCTGCGCGCTTTTAGGCATAACGGAATGAATACCGGGCGCTCTCTCTTGTTATGAATATTTAATGAACTTTAATAAAACATCAACCTGCAGACAATACGCACTGCCACAGCAAACAAATTGAGGCAGCAAGCGCTTTCCACACGAATTTCGCATTAAAATACTTTCTGACGCGTGTGTCCGTAATTACTCCGTAATAATAAGCAGGTAGCCTGGCAAAAGTGTTGGCAGGAAAATTGTTGTAATCCTGTTGTCTACAAAATATCTTGCAGACGTTTTAATTATACGCGGGAAGTACTATAATAGTTTTAACTGTATTACATGAGAATATTTATTAAGTTGTGTGAGATGACATGGCGTATGAGTTACCTGTAATGCGTGTTGTCGCTTGCTTGGCGGCACAAAATTGTAGTATCGAAAACTATTTAGATGTGATTATTGTTAAGCGCGTGTCATATAAAATAATTATTGTTTGATTTCTCATATGAAAAAGACAGAAACTGAAATATTATATCATCTAAATCGTGGAACGTAGCTCATGTCGATGGAATCGACAAATAAATTAATTTTTTATAAATCAAAATCTTAGTTCGCATCAAATTTCGTAAAAGATATTTTTTTCGCAATGGTTAAAAATATAAATTTTTCCAATAAATTTTGAGTTCATGGGAAAAATTTGTTCATGCAAAGGTTGTAGATCTTTCTATTATCTAAAAGTTCGTCGTATATATTTTTTCTATAGGACTCATGGTTTGTCGGACATCCAGCTAAACCAATTTAAATCCTTAACATTAAACCATACACCTCCTCGTCCTCTACTCGATCTTAGTTTGCTCGTAAACTCTTTTCTTATTCGTTTGGGTTACTTTATCACTCGTTTTTAAAGGGTTTCAAGCTACTGTGAATTTCTTCATATTTTTACCGTTTGCAAAGGCTGCTCGACTGGTCTGTAATTTGGATTTAAAATGTTTTAAAATCTTTCAAAGCTGTTTTTTGAACACCAAAGGCTTAAATATATATGTACATATATGCAATATAAAATTTTGTTTTCGATACTTTTATCGTAATTTTTTGTCTTTACGACCTGCTAAAAACTAGCATTTTTTGCCGTGACTAATGTTTAAATTAAAAATTCTTCCAAATATTTTTCCATATTTTCAAAATGCCTTTTCGTGAATAAGTATATTGTTAAATTGCTATTTTCGGCATCAGAACTCAAAATACACTGTTTACATTAATGAATTATTTTCTACAATGCATTCATAGTTTTCTACTTATCATTCACTGCTTTACTAATGCATATTTTTTATGCTTCTTCACATCTTCCTTATGTTTCTTATCATTCACACTTAATCATATGCGAAAACTTGTGAAGCAAGACACTTTCCTCGCTGGCATTTAGGCGCCTTCATTGATATCTGTCTCATTAATTTCGCACAGCTGTGCACTTTCCTACGAAGTGTCTATCGCCATGCTCATCTTCGTTATTATTATGCGTACATTTAGACAGGCGTTAGTCTGGTCATATCCTTTATTAAACTAATTTCCAGCAAACTGAATTTCAGCGAGCGACGCTTTGGTGCACAAGTAAGAAGCAGAGCGTGTGCTGTGCTGGCTGTCGATGGGCTGAAAATGTATTTTATATTTACATACATACATACATACTTATACATATACGTATATATAATAGTTAGTTGAAGCTCATATATACATATATATGTATGTATATGCAAATTTATTTCGCTTCTGTTTAATACTCACAGCACCTATTTATGCCTACACCATGACTATGATGTTTATATGTACATATGTATGTATGTAATTATTTATTTGTTATACACGTGTTTGCTAATATTATGATTTTATGCCTCAATTTACATAATTAACGACACTTTTGTTACGCACTGTGGCTCCCAGTAAGGTGTGATATTCCACAGATAATTCATGACACCACACTGAAAGAATTTTAATAAATTTTTTTTTTGGGAGAAAATCATTTAGTTTCTGTAAAAGTTGCCTAAAATAGCATTTTCGCACGAACAATAAGAACAAAAGCAAACAAAGATATTCAAAATTTTAAATAAAAAATATTTAAGCTTTTAGTGACCAAAGGTCGTATGTATGTGTGAACAACAAAGAGAAAAAAAGGACAAAATAGAACTACACTGGCGAGTATTTAAGGACTGAACTGCTTTAAATATCCATCTAACGAAATAAACCTTTCCATTTTCAATGGTCAAATGAAAGGTTTGTAAAAAAATGTTTGAGTTACAAAACTAAGTTTTTGGAAAGTTTTTAGTACCACATGATAATTCCGAATAAATTTTCAAATTTAAAGGAGAATGCTTATTATCGTTCGAAAGAACATTGTTTGGTGTTTATTTTTTGAAGATTATCTCTTTCAAATGTTGTCCGCGGCTACATCTCAGATGATCCATCCATTGAGTCTAATTTTCGATGATTCGTTTAAGCAATTCGACTGGTAACTGACGAATGACAAGCGTCATGTCTTGCTGAAAGGCCTGAATTGAAGCGGATTGCCCGTATAGACACCGGACATTATATACGGGGTTTGCCCGGAGAGTAATAGGACTGAATCGATTTAAAAAAAATTATTGAATCAATCGTTAAAATTCTTTATGAACTTTCAAATAGGCTCCTGAAGGCGTCACGGAAGGCATTGTGCGAAATACATAGCCTTGAGAGCCCAGGTGCATGCTAGATGTCGTCTCAAAGTGCTTTACATACAGGGTTTATCCGGAGAGTAATAGGACTGAATCGATTTAAAAGAATTTATTGAATCAATCGTTAAAATTCTTTTTAAACTTTCAAAATAGGCTCCTGAAGGCGTCACGGAAGGCATTGTGCGAAATACATAGCCTTGAGAGCCCAGGTGCATGCTGCTTGTCGTCTCAAAGTGCTTGCCTTTTATCGGCCTTTCAGGCAAGGAAACAAGAAAGTCAGAGGAGGGCCACATCTGGGTTGTAGGGCGGCTGCGGAAGCGTTGGGATGCCGGCCTTGCTTAGATAGCTGTCCACAAGAAAGTCGATTTATCCGGAGCGTTGTCGTGATGCAACTACCAATCGGTTGTGATGTCTTGTCGGACCCGATTGACCCTTCGTGTGAGTCTCTTGAGCACTTCCACGTAAAACTTGGTGTCCAGGAAGAACAAATTCATGGTGGACGATGCCTTTGATGTCAAAAAAGACAATACTGAGCAAAACTAAGATGACAGCTTGACAAGACTAACGGATGATCTGTCAAAAAAAGGTTATTAAAAAAGTACTTCTACTTGCATCACCCTTTATATCACATTCATTTTCAAATACCCAATTTAAAAAAAATTATAACTATCTTCGATGTGCCATCCCTTTACTCGCCATCTTTGCGCGTTGCTTTCCTGTCATTTAAAAAAAAACTACAAAGTTTTCAAATTGAATTCGTACAAAAGAGTATGCGGATACCTCATAAAAATGGTACACCCGTTATCTTCAATGCTACCAAGTTTTGTTTTGCATTTAGTTCAGTTTAACTTTTGTGAAAGAATGAAAAATTGAAAATACAAGTTATTTTTAAAGGCAAAAGTCAAGACTTGAATTCATTTTAATAGTTTACAAAAACATTTTCTTTTAATAAAAAAAATAATAATTTTTCCAAACAAATATATCTTAACCTTTCCTATGCAACATTACCAACCCATCAAACAAAAAATAATAATAAAAAATAGTTCACATTTAATCAAAATCGCTTGAAAATCAGCTTAACTGTGCACATGTGAGTACCACAATTTGAAGTAAACCCTCTAATTTATCATGCAACCAAATACCAATCGAGCCAAAGAACTTTGCGCGCTCTAGAGCTGGGAGTAGCCACCTTCTTTTATCGTCGCTTGCGATTCGCATTCTGCAGTCGGCTAATTAATCAAATCAAACACCCACATTTGTCTGCAGTCAAATCCGCTATTAAGCTTCTTGGAGTGAATTACTTAATTAGGCTGCCGCGACGCCGCACATGTGTGCTTTGAGCTATTTTACCGTTACTTGCGCGCTGTGTGCTGCTTACCAAGCGATTTACCAGCATTTGCAGCAATTATTCCAGCTTTTTCGCCATTGTCTTCCTATTTTTATTTGCCATTTTGCAGTTTTAGCACAAATGTGGGGAGTACACACACACACACACACACAATCACACTTGAAGTCACACATACAGGTATGTGTCTGTGTGCGTTTGCGGATTCCGGTAATTGCAATAAGTGCAATCGATCGCATTTCGGTAAATAGTTTCATTGTTCTACTTTCGACTGTGCACCGTACACGGCAGATAGTGTGTGGGCGGGAGGATGGGCAAAGAGAAGTTGGTGCAGCGGATAGTGTGTGGTTGGTGTGGTGCTTGTATGGTTATGTAACGATTTTCAAACGATTCACACCTTAAAAACGAATTCACAACTTTTGCACTCTACAACTTGTAACGGTGCTGTGTCTGCGTTTCGACTAAGCGTCGTTCGGTGCGCATGTGTGCGTGATTGTGCATATGTGTGTTTATGTGAAGTTTGCACGTTTTACTCAACTTCGATGGCTATTAAGGGAGATTTGTGTTTTATTCGTACACTCTTCACACTTAAATGTCTATTACTAGGGGGCCACTCGAAGTTTTTGCACTCGGTGGCAATGGCGCTGTAAATAAGCTAAAGTAACAGAGGCCCAATTATGCTTAGTTTGTGTTTACGTTCGGGTCAATGGTGGGCTATAACGAGAAAGAAAATCAAACTGGCCATGTTATGCCTTTGTTAGTTTGAAATATACTTCAAGGGGTTATATACAGTTAGAAGGCGGAAAAAACGATTTTTCCAGAATTTTTTCTGAGAAAACTTTTAAATTTATTGACCCAAAAATTTGTACAGTTTTATGGTATTTTTTAGCGATATTTTAAATATTAATATTAGCAAAAATATTTATTTGGCAAAAAAACTACTCCAGATCTCCGTGAGCTTCTCTCAAAAAAAAAGTTTGGCGGTGACCACTATGTCTCTGAACTGGATCCTCCCCTGAAATTAAAAAAAAAAACCAAACAGATTTCGTTAAAATATTATGAAATCTGGTAATTAATCGAAGAAATAAGGAAAATACATTTTTTGACAAAATGACGGTTTCAAAAAAAAAAATTGAATTTTGAAAATTGTAACTATACCGGATTATCCCTTAAATTCTTAAAAAAGGAAGGAATTTTCTGAGCAGCAAAGGTAGAAGAGAATATATTTTTAAGTTTTGAAAGCAGTCTGATTCAAAAATCAGTGCATTATTTGAAAAGTAAAGATTTAACACAAATCACTTGCAAACTCTAGTCACTCTGCAAAATATATATTTTTATTTGTAGTTGCTACGCATAGTTCATTAAGGTAGCAAATAGTACCGCTTAAGCGTCAATCGATAGACTTCGATAAAAAATGCTAATTTGAACATTCTTTTCAGGCCTTAAGTGATACATTACTTTTATAATCCTGAGATGAAGAATTCTTCTTCTTCTTCTTAATTGGCGTAGACACCGCTTACGCGATTATAGCCGATGAAGAATTAGACCTAAGAAATTTATAGAGGTTCTGATATATTTGCTAAATAGTGGGTTTCTGGTGTGTTCAGACCCAATATGTAAGAAATATCAGTAATTATTTGAATCTTTCGAGTGGTAGACCGGTGCTGAAGCTTTTAAAAATAATAAAAAGTGAAGTAAATAATTATAGGACAAACCATAGGTAAAGAAAGAAAATGTAAACAAATTAGCAGAACAACAATTTACAAGCGTTCTGGGCATTTACTAAGAAAACTTACCGAAATACGGTACTTTTTTTAATATTAGAAAGTAGAGATTTCAATGCAAAAAAAGCATATATTTTGTTGTGAGAGTTTTCCTTTGCAAATTCCTTTTTCGATATTAAGTGAAAAGAAAACTCATACAAAGTTTAGGCTAACCCAATTCTCGGAAAGATTTTTGTAAAATACAAAATTAAAAAAAAAACTTGAATATTTGAATTTTTCACATACATTTTGAAGTTATGTGGAAAAAGAGTTCACCCAAAGTTGCAGATTTTTTTATTACACCCAACTTTACCATATGACTTTGTGCCATAGGAGTTGTAGTTTTTACGGAAATTCAGATAAACCAATTTTTACGCTTAAAAACTCTACCACCACACCTCACTTCCGGTAAATTCGTTGTTTATATAGCATACATATTTATTATCATAATCTGCAAGAAACTGTAAAACTGATGAGCTTGCTAGGACAGGTACTTCAGTCTCAATAGCTGCGGAATGAAAACGAGCTATAGGCTTCCTTACCTTCTTGTGATTCACTACTGGACTGAGCAGTTTAGCAAGTATTGATTAACTACTAGTGGTAAGGTCAACTACCCGTAGTAAGACCCTTTTTGCCTAGGATAATTGCTAAGAGTTCTAAAGAACTCTTCGATTTCAGCAAAGTCCATCTTTAAATGTTTTTACGTGTTCTAACCAGACACTGTCCGATTAGGAATCAGGCGATTAGATTGAACATCTTAATAGATGACCAACTGTATTAGCTGTTTGTAGGAAGATGAGAAAGACTCATTTCAACACTTCCTCCTCGATTGTCTCCCTTTTGCCAGATCAAAGCAAAAACACCACGGATGTCATATTTTTAAAAAGAAGTATTGAATAGAAATAGCAAATTTGTGGTTGATTCAGAGCGTTTTTGCTGATATCTGGTATCCAACTACAGTAGTTTTTCTTCTGCCTTCTCAAAGCACTTGGTGTGATCCTTTGCTATGCTGAGATCAGTCATCTACCTATTTTAACCTTAGCATTATCGTTGCGGCTTTAAATATTACCTTATCTTCAATTTATTGTTTTATATTATGTTTTCAAGGCACAGGATAATTATAGAACTAGTTATTCCAAAGAAATGAAAGATTTATGCTAAGAATATGATCGGGAAAAAATACAAAAGAAATATTTAAATAAACCCAAGTTGGCATGAATGGTTTCTTCTGCCTTTATAGTGTTCTTGAAAAGAAATAATTATCATTTACTACATCCCTTCTCTTTTAACCACAGCATGTCGTCTCAGCAATTCCCTTTTAAATTATGTTTAATTTTAGCAGCGACCCAGGAAAACAAATCTATGTTCAGTTTTTTAAGTTTCGGGGTCGTTTATGATTTTTAAAAATGTTTGTTTGTTGTGAGAATCGAAAGAATTTAATTGAACATTTTGAAAACGCTACTTGACCTTAGTGCCTTCTATTCTGTTACATAATTTTGTCTTGGCGACATCTGAGCGATTTTTGCAAGATAACTGTTTTTTTTATTTTTTAAATTCCGAATTAAATTTCGTCATTTTTAATTGTGAGAAACTTTAACTCAACGAAAGTAATAAATATGGCATTCAAGTTTCCTAAAGGGTTGCCACCAATTCAAAAATTATGTCATTAATGTTTAAAAACATACTAAATCATATCGCTAAGAAAACAGTCCTCTTCTATGTATTTATATAATTTATTCCAAATTTATTTTTTTACAGGGTTGCCACTTACTTTTTAATTATGTTTATGAAGAATAAATAATAATGTTAATAATGTGAATATACTTCAACTTAAAGCAACCACTATGCATTGTAATATTTTAAATAGAGTTGCCATCTATCAGAACGCAAAGTGCTTTCCATCACGAATCTAATGAATAGGATTGCCAGAAATTCAAAAATTACAAAACAAGTTAAAAATAAAAGCAAATTATGTCGCTGAGAAAACTATCCACTTTCATTTGTATTATTTATTCCAAATATATTTTTTGCAGGGTTGCCACTTACTCTTTAATTATGTTTATAAAGAATAAATAATAATGTTAATAATGTGAATATACTTCAACTTAAAGCAACAACTATGCATTGTAATATTTTTAAATAGAGTCGCCACCTTTCAGAAAGCAAAGTGCTTTCCAACACTAATATAGATATGTACATATGTGACGCGAAACTTACAACTGTCACTCGCTTTCGAAGGACTAAAAATTAATAATGAATTTCTCATTATGCCAATGCATTGCATATTACACGGAACAATTTACTGTTACATTGCGGTCTCTATAGCTTGTATAGGTCGCCATAAACACACACATATGACAAGCATGCAATTGCAATTGCCGTCAAAGTGGCTGCCTGCCGCATACTTTGTAATGCAATTTCACGCCATTGTCATAACGTCACTTACTTTGTGTATATAAGTCTGTTAGCGCACATATACATATGTACATATGTATATACGTGAAAAATATAGCGCAGTATGCAGATGCTACTGCAGTGTAATTACATTTGCGGTGCTTTTGCAAGGGCTTTTCGACATACCGACGCGACAGGATGTAAGCATATAAGAATATGAGTCATATATAGCACATTTGTTTCTACATATTAATTATATACCATATATGTATGTTTACACAACCGTAGATAACTACATCCGCCACTCAGCGAGAACAGAAAAAATAGAGTACTGCCTAATGAGATCAGTTTCGCTTCCGTACTCTTGCCATACTAAATTCTGGCACTGCAAAACTTTCAACTATCGCAGTGTGTAGTATTGTTGTTTCTATTGTAGCCAGTCAGTTTTGTTATTTGCATAGTTGTTGTTGCTGTCATGTACGCGATCTGCATTAAAAATGTCACTCAATGAAAGTGACATACAGCGCGCGCCACGTAACGGCAAGTGAATATACACAAACATGTAAATGTGTGTGCGTATGTGTGTGTGCTTAGGAGAGTGTGGCAACTTCGCGCAAAAGTAGAACGCACGCGCCGCTTATCAACGTCGCGCAGCAGGCCAGAGCAAAGTTCGCAATGAAAATTTCGCAACGCGCGGGCATTCGTGTCCTTTTCGTGCTTCCTTTTAGTTTGGCAATGTTTTCATTTCGTGCGCACCGATTTGGAAGACGTTGTCATGCGCTGACAGCTGCTCGCTGCTGCTAAGCTAGCTACAAGTCAGGCACTCAATTTATTGCCCAAGTTTTCGACCGTACTTTAACAAGTTCGCTGCAGCTGTTGTTGTTGTTGTTGCAAGGCGGACTTTCTTTATCTTGTGAAAGTAAATAATAGCTATACAGAAAATCGCATTTTTTTTTGTTATCCCGGAGTTATGACTGAATTCGCCGCGCATTTGTGAAGCATTGCAGGCAGGTGTTTGTCAAATATCACTCATGCGCCACGTTGTACCTTCCCTAGCAATCTCATAAATAACCAATGAAGTGAAGCGCAAAATTTGATTTGCTCAGCTGTGTACAGCGACATTTTCATATACAAAAATATATTTGCATTAAGTTAGTGGGAATATGAAAAAGTAGAAGGAAAAATTCTAAAAAGGAAAATTAAAAAAAAAAATATAAAAAAATTTAAGAAAAATTAAAAAAAAAATAAAAAAAAATTGCAAAAAAATTAAGAAAAAACTCAAACAAATATATAGAAATTAAGAAAATATGAAAACAGCATCTCGCAGTACGCTGAGCTTGCCACTACCCAACTTATCTCAACTGCCGCCATCCGCAGCCGTGAATACTCAAATCTGCTGTGTCAGCTGAATTTTCAACAGGATTTATTTTAATATTCGTTTTTTCCGCCTTTTGCGAGCTCATCTTACGCATTCGCACACATAATTCACACACAAACACACATACCCACGCAAAGGTTTTCGCCTGAAATTTCATATTCGTTCATTTTGCGCTGACACCTAATACAGTTGCCAGCAGACAGGCGACAGCAGCCTTGACGACAGACAGACAATAGCGAGCGTGTTGGTGTGCCACTGCCGACTTGGCAGAAACTTGCTCGGATTTGCCGGCTGCACATAATCCAATATTTAAATTAATACAGCGCTGTGTGTGTATGCGTGTGAGTGTGCGTTTGTGTGTTCGCACAACGAGGTGTTGGCATACAAACAAGCTCATCAATTAACACTTACAGGAGTGTGAGTGCGGCACGTAAAAAATTGAGTGTGTTTTGTGGCAAGCTTCTAATATTAAAGTGATTTTTTTTTAATTTTTCTTGTTGCATGCTTATTTTATGTTGTTTATTGCTCCTAAATGTAGGCAAGCTTTTCTTGAATGCATACTTTTGGTATACATCTTGTATTACGTCTCTGTGGAGATCCCCTAATTAGTAAAATATTTGTGCACCTTCGTTTTAATAATATTGCATACTTTTGGGCGCACTGTAGTCAAGTTATTTAGAAGTTTTGTTTGATTAAAGTGTAATAAATTGTAACTAAAATTTCGGTAAAACTTTTACTTAAAATATTGGTTAAAGTTTAGGTTAAAATTTTGTTAAAATTTTTGGTTGAAAATATTTTTGCCAGAATTTTGAAAATTATTTTCAGTTTTGAGAATACCTAGTTTTACTACAACTTAGTAAAAGTCTTTTACCTTGCCTTCATATAGAGCAATATACTACATTTCATACATACATTTCATAGCCACGAAAACCACACTACAATACATACATATAAATAATGCACTTAAAGTGGATTTCTCATCTTTTCCACATTCATTCCCTTCATCTTACCACAACCAAAGTTCGGTTTTCATATTCTCATTCACCCAGTTTTCTGGTGCACCTTTATTGGCGCATTTCGTGCACGTGTGTTATCATGCTGCTTCTCACTTTTTCGTTTTCGTAATAACTTTTCCTTTGCTTGCGCGTTTCTTTGATGCCACATATTGATGTTTGATGAAACCTTGCGTGCGTAAATAGGGCAAAAATATTACCTTGCTGAGCTGCCAGTAATTTTAAGACAGAATTCTGAAAAATTCTAACTTCCAGTAACTACAAATTGATATTTGCATGTTATTTGTAGTTCTGGTTTACTAATCCCATTTGATGCTCGGGTATAGTTTTCCTGGGAGATCTCTCGTAAGCGGCAAGTTTAAAGTGAAACTACTGCGGGATAGGAGTGCGCTTGTCATAGGCAGGCGGAGACATGTGTAGTTGTCAACTAAGTATTGACATATTCATGAGCATGTAAATGCTTAAACTGCTGCTGGCAGGCCTAAGCTTGCCGAATCATACGTTGACATAATCATCATTAACCATT